>NW_020799092.1:66167589-66198661 GCF_003259725.1 Athene cunicularia
GGGGGAAGGAAGGGGCAGGGGACAAACTACAGAGCTTGTCCAGAGAGGTCATAGCCTCCCCGAGTTTCTCGACTGACAGTTCATGTGCATTTTCTTACTTCAAATTACAAAAGAGTTCCCCCTGGCTGCTGCATCCACCTGCTGTAAGAAAAGGGAAAACCCACCAACAGTGCTCAAGAATGAAAGCATCTGCATGAATAGTTTAATCCTTAGTACCCATTCTTGGAAGCATACCCATATTGGCAAGCTCCTAAAACACAGCTATATTTTACATAAATTTGAAAAAGTCTAGCGCTAGCCAGGTTTAGAGACTTTAATATCTTGATTGCAATGTTTGCATCACGCTTTAATACCTTCCAAGCATAATGCTTTATACTTTCCAATCATTGTAAATGAGGTGACTGGTACAGAAGCGTTTAAGGTTTTAATTGGCATGTTTCAGGAAAAGCCAAACTGTACTGGAACAGCAATTAAATTAATGTTTTCTGTACCATAATAACTCAGATTTAATCCTAGTGCACTGGCAGGGAACTTATGTAAATAGATTAGATTGCTTTTGTACAATATACTAGGTATGACAGCGCTTTGACTTGTAATTCTCACCACCAGCTTAGTGCAGAACCTCCTAGGGTGGCTGAAAAACACGAATTTGTTCTTTACTCCTCTCTGCCAAAGAGGACATAATCCTCTTCTGCTCCCAGTTCATTCATATACCTGTACACAGAACTGAAAGTTTTCTCCCCTTTTATAAAAATGGGACGTTTGTCACATTACGAGTACATAAATTCATCTATAGCACAAAACAAGGAGACATAAGTTAAAAATGAAACAAATCAAGCCACAACTGGCAAATACAAAGGCGGGCTATGATTTCCAGTGCACAGACCCCCTCCCTGAACATCTGCGTCTTAGCAAATCAAGTCACTGGAGCATTTTAAAGTTTTTTTAGGTGCAGAATTGTCATCCAGCAGGAAGGAACCCATGTTGCATCTACAGAATAGGTAACCATGATGGCACCATAGAAAGGGACTTAAATTACTGAGCAAGTAAGACTACCCGAATTTCCAATGTCACAAGACAAATGCTAATACATTTACTATTAGGAAGTAGGAATGGACCAGGTTACCCCCCTCTACCTATTTCACGATCATATTGTTTTTATAAAACAATGCAGAAATAACAGTGCTACATAGAGTGCTGAATGCCCTTGTGTTAAAAAAAAACAACGAATCACCTATGGTGAAGAGGGAAGAAAGAAATCTGGGAAACCATTCAGGAACTGAAAGAGACATTTTGAAAAAAGTTAATTTGTTAACCACCATGGCTGTCTTGGCAATGATCTGATCAGATTGTCCAAGTACTCTCAGAGACCTAAGAAAGTACCTGCAATCCAAGACATACCTTGGCAGTCAGGGCACTTAAATGAGAGGAGGGAAAAGTACCCACACAAACAAACACCCAGCCTGTATAAATTGAGACCAAAGTAGTTCAAATTAAAACACCTATTGAACAAAAAGTCTCAGAAACCACTGAGGAGAATTCAAAGGAAAATAACAAATCCTTTCAATCCCAGGGCCCTCCTACCAAGGACCTAGCTGTGTTCTTTACCCAAACACAGGTTAGGATGTTTATTATTGAACTAAATAAAGCTCACAGTTTTAAGATAAATAATATAAGATGACCTCATTTGGCCATTCTTTCTGTTCTTCCACGGGGTGTAAATTTTGCACATGCTACTTCAGTAAGACATGTGAAGTGTTGGGACTAAATCCCACTGCTGTATCCGTCCGTGGCCTAGGACTGAACCTTCTCTTCACTTGTTGGAGGTGTGCAACAGAGGATGCTCTTCTTTGCAGATGGTCAGGGCTCTGCAATCACAAGCTTTTATGACAAGGCTTTTTACTTTAAAACCTCCATTTGTGGCAAGATTTTGCATAAGCTTGTCAAGTTCAGACACATGCAAAAAGAAGAGACACCTAATGTGCACATTTCTAAGTGCACTATGTACCCCTGAGGCACAGTACAGAAGGGCCTTTCATTCAAATGACTGTGCTGTACTGTTCTAATAGACAGAGATCTTTCTTTAATGGCTCCATAATGATTACTACACCAGACAGGGAAAAACAAAAAAGTAGGAGAGAAGGGTAGAGATGGAGCTTTTGTCAAGGGAACTGCTGACAAGGGAGTCAGAAACATCTATATACTGAAGATGCAGATAAGTGGACCAGGACTCAGATTCTGCACACCTATGCTCAGTCCCAAGCCATTAATCTTGCTCTCTCTGTACTCAGATTTTAATAGAAGCAGTGAAGCAACAGAAGTGGAAACACAGTACAGCTCACATCTATCTGAAAAGACATGCAGTCTAACTTCAATTTATGCACAAGACTTCCATTGACTTTTGTATGCTTTCAGCAATTCCCCAAAGATATTAAATAGGAAGAAACCAACAAGACTTGGTCTTCTCATAATCAGTGTAGTATAAATAAAATACTAGGTTGCTTATAGAGCCTATAAAGGAAAAACATCCTGTATAAGCAATTGGAGTTTTAATCACTGAATTAAAAACAATTCAGGCACAATTCAACCATATGATCTCAGTAAGAAACAGAGACATAATTCAGAATCGTCCTATTCACACTATTTCAGCCACTACTTTAATATTGACTTAAATATACAACACTCCTTTCTTTACTCCCGGCACCTCTGTGGCACAGGGGATTATTTCTTCTCCCTGCATTTTATGGATGGGCAGCAGCACTTAGTGGGCAGATGTCTGTGAGGGTTAAGTCCTAACCCCCCAAACTTCCTATCTGAAATTCATCCTTTGGACATCAGATTTCTTTCCTCATACAAGGTTGTTTATTTTGCTCATATCTGTAACACAGCTGCTGGTCTTAGCAGCACTTCTAGCTGTTGCAGCATCACACTGGGTTTGGAGCTCCCAAACATCAGGAGCAGGGCAAAACAACAAGTGTGATGCTGTTGCTGCTTTCCCCTCTCCCATTATCCCTGTTTTTAAATAACTATACTCAACTGTATTCCAAGGACTTAGATCACAACAGCCTACTTAACTCTATGTAATCAGCCAGAAAGCAAAGTGTTTCTCTTCAAATTACCTTCTCAGCATACAGAGCTCAACAGTTTAAGAAAACAGAGACTATCACCACAAATGTGTAGCCGTAAGGCTTTATAACTAGTCAAAACTGTAGGTTTACCTCACTGCTCCCTCAGCCATACCATCCTGGAGCTACTATCCTCCTAAAGAACTAAAGAAAATAGCATCTAGGGTTTAAGACAGATCTTCTGATTAGATAGAAAGGGTATCTAAGTTTAATGAAAATAAGCCAGTATTTACCTACAAAACACTCAGAAGATACCATGTTGGAAGAGAAACAACACATTATTAGTCCCAGTATACACAATACACGTCTTAACAAATGACATGTCTTCAGTAGAATAAGAGCAGAAGAAAAGCATTCAGCAGACTATCTTTGTCTGAGGCGCTTGAGGATTTGCATACAATAGACTTTTTGTGACCAAAAAATGCTCTATACAAGCCCAATTAAATTTAAAAAACCTCATAGCTATGGAACAGGATACAAGCTGGCAACCCCAAAGGAGATGCTTAAGCATATACAGTTTGAAGTCTTTTAGTTTAATACTTGTGGTAAGCAAGCCCTATGCTTCTAGAAAAGAGCTTTCAGACAGGAGCCTGACCACATTTTGGGGATAAAAGCTGCACAGTGAGTTTATATATAAAGTGGTACAAATTCTGACTTCCAAGTCACATTGCAGAATGTAGTTATATGAACAAATCTTAATTTAGATTGTAGCACTCCAAGCTCAAGGACCCATTTTTTAAACAGTTAGAGCACGATTTTTTTTTTTGTTAACCAGTATTTAACTTGTCCTGAAACAGTGTCTTTTAAAAAGGTAAATCTGTTTGGATGTTTCTTCTTACAAGCACCAAAAAGTTTTAGTACCTGAAGAGTCTTGCTCACACAGGCTTAAACCAGCTCTTTAGCATGGAAGCACTGGATACAACACTGCAGTGAAGAACAAGGTGGTGTGACCCTCTAACTCTAATGAAGCCACAGAAGTCTTACCCCTACAGTCCTGGCCAGTGCCATTTGAGCAGATCTGAGCTACTCAGACTGAAAAGAAGTCTTTCCTTCAGATGTGTTCATTAGTAATTCAACAAAATAAGTAAAAAAACAGACATTTAGAAGCACATCCAAGGTTAGCAAATCTGTCAAACCACAGATCTAAAATCAAATAGTAGGGACAGGGAACCATAACACTAATAAATTAATTGATGCTTCCATTTTGTGGAAAGATTTACTCAAAGCTTACTTCCTAGTCCACAAATCTTCAAGTGTTAAATGTAAAATACAGGGACAAGAATTATTAATTTCTGTTATTTTTCTGCCTGACAACTATAGAACATAATATAAAGATACATTAACAAAGTACTTACAGGGTCTCTCAGCTCTTCATTGTCTCGAGTTGATGTTCGAGGTATTTTCACCGGGATTTCATCTCCACATTCAGTGTCTGAAGCATTTGGAGACTCTGCTAAATCAAGGAACTCATCTCTCTTGTGACCTCTGAACCTTATTTTGTCCAACTTCTTTAGCATGTTCAGCACTGCACTTTTCTGCTTTACCTTAACATGACGGTTGGAGTCTCTGCAAGAAACAAGACATGAAGAGTACTTCAGAGAGCTTGCAATAAACCTAAATGCACACATTCTAATCACTATTTCTAACCATCTTTAAAGGGCCTTCCTGCCACTGGAGGAAAACCATGCTGCAGCTTAGCTTTTTAAGACATTTTTTCCACAGTGTAACAGATGTATGGTTTGTTTTTCAGTAGTTGATGACTTACCATCTTCCCACACTATTATGGCCTCCTTCTCATGGCTATTTTTAAAGCAAGTCAGAATGGATGCAAGCTAACAACCTGCACTCCAAAGAAAAATTAGGAAGTCAGTTCCTAACAGATTACTGGAAACAAAAAAAGTTTAGCTGAGAAGTCCACATTCTTCAGCTTGCAGATGCTTCTAATCAAAGACATGAAAATCCACTAAGATTCCCAACCAATCCTTTAATTCCCAGAAAAACTGGATCAAAAGAGTAAGGAAGCTATCATATCTCCCTACTGCTTCAGGCTAAGGTAACAGAAAATACCAAGGGTTTACTGAAGCTACTGGACAGATCCATGTAGAAGATCCCATCAAAAAACAGAGATTGTTTAAATCAAACATAAACCACATTCAAATGCAGTGCCAAAATCCTTAAAATTGCCACTAATGACAATCTTGTATACCCTTTGCTAGACTTCTATTACTCCCTTTGAGAAGAAAATGAGAATCACTTTATTTGTGATGCTTTTTTTTTTTTTTTTTTTTTTTTTTTTTAAATAGAACAACCAAAGCTTTTCTGTAAGAGTAACAGCACAGTCAGTATTTTTGCAGAACATGCAGGTGCCATGGCATCTGGAGGAAAGAGAAATGCTCGGAACATTTCACTTCCGGAGGCAGTATTTACACGAGTAATACTCAAATTCTATATCATAAATCATCTTGGGAAAAGCATTTTGTTTTTTAAAAGACAAAAGAAGACAGCTTAATTAATGTATGGAAAGATACCATTACACTGCACTGTATAATTTCTAATTTAAACCCGACCTGCCAAATCATTCAGATTCAATGCTCTACATGGATCACACTCTGTACTAAAGGTCCCCAGCTCCATCTTTTTTTATTTTAAAAAAAAAAAAGTTAGTTCCTTGTTCCTACCACTCCAGCAAGCAATCATTCTGGCAGTTTATAACAAACCAGCCACAATTTTCTCTCTTACAAACTCTGTTCCTCAGCATAGAGCATTTCATTTGGAGGGTGCCGCAGTGCTCTCCCAAATGGACTTTTACAGTGGTAAAAATTTATTTTGAGACACTTGTTTCTGTTACTATCCTACTATCCTTTTTTCCCTATGGTCAACACTGCTCTCCTCTTCATTAAAAAAAAAATCACAATTAGCTTCATGGCACATCATCCCAGGCACTAGTGTGAGAAGAAAAAGCAAAAGCAAATCTAGACACATGTCACTTCCAGAGTATAAACAAAGAGCAAGAAAGAGAGCCTTTTGCTACTGGCTCTCATGGCCTTTGCACTTGAGGCAATTCTCGCTTCCCAACACAAGCTTCTCTTCAGCAGAGCTCTTAATCTTTTCCCAGCGAATTCTCCACTTTCCCTAACATGTTGGCAGGGACTATTCACCCCAAGTTCAAACCAAATTGTTCCCTTCAAAAATCTGCCTTAGTTTGCACCTCTGCCAAGGTTTATTAGCATCCTCCTCTTAAACACAGAAGTTTGAAATGAATACAGATCCCCTATAGTGCAGCTGGCAAAACAACCCACAAAACACCTCCTTTATCAGAGATGCTTAAAGTTGCAGCCCTGTGTTTAAACTTTCACTTAAAGAGAATCACTTGAGGTAACTCACACCAAGGTTATTTTCTATGAACAGCTTTTCTTTGAAGTTCTATTACTTGTCAAAGCTAAGTTTAAAATAGAAACACTTCTTGCTATTCATTGACTATTTGATGAAGAAACTTGTCAGCTATCACATCCAGAAATATCTCTAGGCCCTACTATTAGTAGCAACTAGAGAACAAATGCTACCAGAGAAGTTTAAACTTCTGATAAGCACATGCACAGTTGTATCAAGCTCCCTCACATCTCAGAGATCTACATCTATGTTCAACCAGTTTTACATGCCATGTTTTAAATGTTAAGTCAGATCTACAGCAAAGCAGCTGTAAACCTGTGATTTGACTTTGGCTAAATGCCAGGTACCCACCAAGTCACTCTATCACTTTCTCCCCCGTTTTTTTCTCAACGGGACAAAAAGGGGAAAAGAAAAAATAAGATAGGAAAAAAACAACCTTTGTGTGTAAAACAAAAGCAGTTTTAACGTAAGCAAAGCAAGGTCCGCACGCAGGAGCAAAAAGAAATCAGATTTATTCTCTATTTCCCATTCTTATGTGATGTCGGGCCTTCTCAGGACGCAGGGCTCTAATACACGTAGTGGTCTTGGAGGACCAAGGGTGACCCCACCCCCTTCCTCCTTTCTCCCAGCTTTATCCTGAGCAGACGTCACATGGTCTGGAATATCCCTTTGGTCAGTTCGGGTCAGCTGTCCTGGCTGTGTCCCCTCCCAAGATATTGCCCACCCTGTCCCAATGAGGGGGAAATGTCGGAAAGAGCCTTGGTGCTGTGTAAGCACTGCTCAGCAGTAGCCACAGCACGAGGGTGCTGTCAATACCCTGCCAGCTCCCAACATAAACCACAGCACCGTGAGGGCTGCTATAGGGGAAAACCAATTCCAGCTCAGCCAGACCCAGTATAAAACCAAACACCATTTGTTCAGCATCCAATGTGTCACTGCTACATGATACAGCTATGTGAAGAAATAATAATGATGGTAAAGTGCTACCCCTTTTCAGGTCAGGACTCATCAGCCCATACCAACAGAGGACAAGCAGGTATCCCAAGCCTTCCTCATCCATCTTACAAGTGGAGCAGTTAAGTCAAGGCTGCAGATAAGCATTGCTGTCCTGAGCAGAATCAGAATGCCCCAGAATTCTTCTGTTAAAGATACAATTATCCACCCTCCCCAAAAATCAGGGCTGGTTCTGGACCTCTTTTTATAGCCTATCATATACAACACTTCAATGGATACTGCAAGATCTGAATTCAGTTTTCCCCTTAAGAGTTGTCTTGGTTCAGCTAGGATAGGGTTAAGTTTCCCCAGCAGAGAGGGGGAAGGGATCTCTAGGTGGGTTATTCATACCATGCTGAGGTCTGGCAGAGATAGAGAAGGAACTTTTTCCTTTGTGGCTTCTGTCACAGGGAGCATTGCAAGGGAGCTGTCTGTAACCACTGCGGTATTTCTCTGTATATCTTTTGTCTTGCTTACTGTTATTGCTGTTTATTATTGTTATCATTGCTACTGTTGTTGTTCAGATTGCTTATTACACTGTTGCATTATATATTGTTCTTACTTTATCTTACATTATATATTGTTCTTACTTTAACCTGGGGTTTGTGCCTCACTGCCAGCCTGACCGGCTGAGGGTGGGGGAGGGGCAACAGCAACGAGGTCTCCGGTCCCGGTTAAAACCATCACAAGAGTGGATTCACATTCATTTATCACACAAAAGAAGTGAGAGGCAACAAAAAAGTCTTGAGACAGAGCAATCTTCAACTCTCCTCTTCAAGCTTTACCTTCAGGCAATGAAGAATGAAAGACCCACAAGGCCAGTGAAAAGGCCCAGGGTGTAATCGCTGGGGTTGTTTGCCATTTGGGAAGAGGAAGTCCTAAACTCCAGCCTCCTCCTAGCATGGTTCATGCATTCTAGCCCTAGGTCACTGAACAACCTGGCCAACAGATGTACCCATGAACACATTTACAGTATTTTTTACTAGTAAAACTGATGTGCCTACCCTTGTGTTAACACCAGGTCTTTTAATAATGAAAACCCTTCTTTACAGCACTAACAGATCACTCTACTGAACAGTCGTCTTAAATTCTGTAACACTGAGGCTAGCAAAATGAGATGTCATCAGTATCAGTATTTTTAAAGTATTATTCAGCAGGTTGACCA
Organism: Athene cunicularia; assembly: GCF_003259725.1. Classification (NCBI taxonomy): domain Eukaryota; kingdom Metazoa; phylum Chordata; class Aves; order Strigiformes; family Strigidae; genus Athene; species Athene cunicularia. Next base: position 66,176,263 of record NW_020799092.1, read on the forward strand.
TTAGAAGAGGAAATAGTAGAGAATCGTGTTCCTAGGCATTTTTAAGTGCTTTAAGTACATGAAGCTGTTATATAAAAATATCTGCACAGTTATAATTTAAAAATAAGATAATTTTGTCTAAAAACTGTTGAGTGTACAAGGCTCCCAGATGACTTACAGTTGCATTAGATTAACCTAAGCAAAAACCTAAGCTTGCCAATAAGCTCCTATAGAAACTCATTGTCTGGCCTCCAGCCAAATGAACGATTTAAGACAGGCTTTTTATGTCAGCAGCCTGTTTCTTGCAACTAGCAACTTTTTTTTTAGATAAAGATCAATAAATATGGCAACATTTCAGCAGTTTCAGGCTCACTAGGAAAAAAGCTTCTTGGAGATTTTGTATTGCAGGTGACTTGGGTCAAATTTAGATAAATTTGAGGAGGCTTTTGTAAATCGTAAAACCAGAATCAGATCTGGAATTAGATTTATTGTAAAATATAGTAACTAAATATCAAAACACTTGTGTCATCATCATAGTTATTCATCCCCCCTCCCAACTACTCTTCCACATCCTGGACTCAGCTGGCTGAGCTATAAGTTTCAGGCTGTTTCTAATAACTCCCAATACCAGCAACATCAAAACCAACATGCAGTTTTGCATATGCAGAGCTCAGAGTGCAAATGCAGACCCACATCTCCTGCTTTCAAACTAACCATAAACAAGTATGACATTATAATAAACACACAAATATTTTAAGTCCCTGCATCTCACTTCGTCATACACGTGACAATAATTGTTCTCACTACCATACAACAAACAACCTATAAGAATTAAGACTGGTATCATGCTTGCAAAATATTAACTTGAACAAAATAAAGTCCATCCTCCCCTATCAAGTTTTATTTCTGCATATAAGCACCCTACCATTAATGTAAGCAACAGGAGATCTTTCCCACATTCAGTGCTGTAACAGAAAGTTTTGCAGAGCACAGTAAGGCAGATGCTGACTCTGCAGGACTGATACAGGTCCAACTTTGTTGCACCTCAGACAGATCTAATAATACCAGCAGGTCCTCTTGTCATAATATAGTACAGATATCTTACATTAACATGCTTACAAACATGGCTATTCAGGCACCCAGGTTTCTAAGAAGGTAGCTTTTATTTCTCTTGTTGCAGTAGCAGAGGTCAAACCAGCAAAATTAAACAGCAGCCTGTAAAAATTATCCTCAAGTCCAAAATCATCTAGTAAAAAACTAGGCAACAGTTTATGAAAAAGGTCTGTATTTTCCACACTTAAAAAACCAAACTAAAATAATCTTGAGGTGCTTTTTTTAATTACAATTAATATGTAGTTGCTAAAGCAAATCCTTCAAGGCTGAGGGTTTACTCCTTACACAGAGGGCCAGAGATGACATGACTTTCTTTGGACCTAATATTTAGGGGTTAATTGATGGTTTTCATAACCATCAGATGTTGTTTCAACTAATGTATCAAGACCCAGAACAACATATGCACACATTCCAAACTTAAGCTAAGAAAAATCAAGTTTTCCCAAACTTCCACATAAAAACCATAAGGAGACCTAGCATAGCTTTTCCTGTCTACATTTACAGAGAGGCTTCAGCAAGGAGACAACCAGCTGCAGGGAAACAAAAGCCAGCCTTCTTAGTACAGTCTGGTGGGACTTAGTTACAGGGCTCATTCCTATAGACATCCCCTCCACTCCTTTGTGCCACTGCTCCCCTCCTGCTCTGCTCTTGCACAAACGTGGAAGAGGTTGTGATGAAGAATGGAGGTGGGAAGTCGGGGAAAGGTGGCACCCAGTGCACTGCTGCTGATTGAAATCTGCCATAACTTACCCCAGAGTCTCCTACAAGTGGCTTATAGGTTTTGGTCTTCTGTTGTTTCATTTAGTTTTTACACAAGAATATGCTGAATCAGAGTACATGGCCTGGTAGACTGGGCAGAGACTGACAGCTAAATCTTCATGTGCCCTTGGTTGGAAAAAGGACTCTGCTTTGCAACATGGCAATTCAGTTTTCCCTAGCTGTTCACAAAACACAAACCTGCTACACAAAGTCAAACAGCATCACCTCAGCAAGTGTTCACCTGGAGCCTGGGAGGAAAAAAACAAACAAACAAAAAACAACACTAAAACATCATGGATGAACTTGATCTCAGGTGAAAAAGGCCATACAAGACTATGACACAGCAAAGTAACCTTCAAAGCACCTGTGTTCCTTTTGCTAGAAAAATGGCATTTCAGAAAGCTAAAGATGACATTGAAGCAAACGAAGCATACTCCTAGTTCTTATCTTTACATTTCATCTCCTTCACATTCTCCTTTCAATCTCAAATTGTCTTTCTATAGAAGTCCAAGGTAAGAGCTCTTGTATCCAAGAAAAACCAGGCTGTGTGCGGATGAGCAAATACAGACACAGTGTCAACACCAGGATGTTTCAGCCTTATCATGATGGAGGGACATGCAAATTGAGGGAGAGAAAAGTATCAGGATTGCGTTAGGTATTCATTACTTCTTCACTGAAATGCTCCTGCATATTATGCTAAAAGAGTTGACAGGAGCACAGGAACACAAGATACACTGTGGCCATCCACATACCAACTGATACTGAAAAGAAAACTTGGTGTGGTTTTTTTTTCTGGACATCTCTAACTAAAACTCCAAACCTCAATAAGTGTATCTAAGCCTGCAAAAGATTCACAGTCCAGCTTTATATACTGTTCTGTGCAAAAAGTTCCCTCTTGCTACATGATTTTTTCCCCCCCAATTTCTCATTTTAATGGACAGAATCTCAAGTCACTGTCTGAACATTTTGTACTTATTAATATTTAAGAAACTAACCAGAGAAAGATCAACTGATTGCACTTGAGAGCTCCTTGTATGCTCAGCTTTTCTTCTCCCTCTACACACACACTCCTCCCAATTGCTCTGCAGAAGGCTCACATCTGTGAAGAAAGCTAAACCTTATTGACAGCATCTCTTCTTCAGCAACAGGGAGTGGTTTTGTATAGATGAAGTTGGCACCTTTTGAGAAAACTTTACATTAAGCTCAACTCAACAAGACAAGACTCTTAAGTACACAGAAGGGGCACAAACCTCACTCATTGCAGCCCTTTCAGGAACAGCGCCCCATGTGAGACTTGTATCACCCAGGACTAAGCAATATGTTAAATTCTCTATAGATTATGGCCATAATTTCTCAGTGGAAAAAAGAAACAGCAATACATTGAGCCAAAAATCCAGCTGGACTGGCCAAAAGCAGCTTACAAACACTCTTCAAAAGTTACAAGCATTGTGCAAGTGTCCTCGATTTCTGACATCAGCAAACACGCAGGACTTGACCTTCAGAGTTGAGCTCTCCCCATGCTCAACCCCTCACAGGTTCATCCTGAAATAAGTCACCACCTTAGCACCACAGTCTGGTAAACCCTTCCTCCAATTACGTTACTCTTGGCCCCAGGGTCACAATATGACGTAACACATATACAAAGCAAACTGCTTTCTGGTTTTGAGTAACACCTACTAAAAAGCTCCCAATCCCTTCAGGGTCAGGAGTCCTTAAAACTCTAGGGATAGACTAGACTAGATAGGAATAAGACATGGGGACAGACTTTGTTGGGTTTTTTTGCATAAGAGATGAAGTGATCAGTTAGGCTACCTATGGTATGGAGAAATACTATGCTTAGTAATTCAGGTTTATTTTTCCCTTGAGTTTAAAAGGAGATGAACAAGAAAATCCCACCAGCATCATCTCTATGCTACAGAGTGCTGACAGAAGCAACACTCGATTAACATGGGTCAAGAATGAGGAGAAAGTTGTGCTTTAGTGTTGCAGGCTTAATTAGATGCAGCTATTAAGCATCAAATCTGAAACAATTCAGATTGTCCACTGACTGGAGGGAAAAAAATGTGGAAAGCTGTGTAACATGCACTATGGTACAACACGGGGACTGGAGACAGAAGTTCAGCATACCAATCCTGACTGCCAGTGGTGAGGTTGTCACAGCAACCATAATGCACCTTCATGAATATGTATTACGTTAAAATCTATTTTTTCCCCAGAAAGAGACTAACATGTCATTCAGCTCCCAACATGAAGCTGCCTGGGAGACAAATCAGGGTTGTACAATAGAAGCGACTTGTCTTCAAAACCTTCAGCTTGGCTGCTGCAGACAGGAAAGGGTTGAGGGAAACAGGGAGACACAGACCATGGCAGCATGGGGCTACAGGACTTTCTTCTGTATCTGCCTCAGCCAGAGAGTACTTCAGACATATTTGGCAAGAATTTTAAGGCAGAGATTCCAAAAACAAGCTGCAAAATTACAGATCTGTACAAGGCATCAGCCTTCATTCCTCCACCATGTGGTAACAGGCCCTTCAGCAAGCCTGAGGAGACGGCACCTCCAGTGACCCTCCACAGAAGGATGGAGAAGTGGGAGCTGCTGCTCCCACTGCTAGGGCCAGTGCCCAAGCCAGCAGAAACTGGGGGGGGCCTTGGCTTGATCATCAAAGGAAAATTGTGGGTGGAGAGGCTCACAAAAAAAAACCCAACAAAACAAACCACACACATATAACTATACAGGTCACACACCAGTGTGTCAAGAAAGAGACCTATGTCAGTGACTATTTCAGAGAGTAGCTCTGGGAATTGCACTTTGTACTTAATCCCCCACTTAATGTTGCACTGGAAACATCACATCTCCAAAACCACACCCTTCTGCAAACATGTTGAGAACCTACATACCTCTGTCTCTCTTTCATCATGAAACCTAAAATCAGCAAGCTTTGTTAACTTAATTCCTCTGTAAACTGGGAATTTTAACTCCCAAAACAGGAAGACAGAGCTCATTTTTTCCTCAAGACACCTGTGTGGGGAAAAACAAGTGAAATGTTTACTATGACATCAGAAGAGCAGTACCAAAAACCCTGCACAAAAATAACTTTGCCTGCAGAGAGGAGCTCAAGCAGCACTCATGGGCTAGAGGAGCCACCAGTTCAAACCATGGGTCAGCAAGTAGTTACTCAGCTACTTTTCCTGTCAGATATCCTGTGAAAGGAGGAGCAAAAGCCTATCGCTCTCCAGGTGAGGCCCTGCCTTGCTAGTCACCCCGAGTCCTCCCTCACCACTCCTGTCCCATCTCCTGCGTGCCATCCCAAGCCCAGCCAAGACTGAGGTCCACTTAATCACATCCTGACACCAAAGGGAGCAACTCCATTCATTTCTGCCATGGCCTTTATGTCACTTGACCACTCATGCAGTTCATCAGGTCATTGCTGATACAACTAATTTTTGTGTTTGCTTTCTGGCAAGGTCAGTCTAATCAAAGCAGACAGCTATACAGCCTCACTCATGGTTGCACAAGCTATTAGAGCTGTCATGCCTCCCACACAGAAAATGTTTCTGGTCGTGGGCAGAGGGAGAAAGCATTCTTTTACAGCAGCCACCTGCACTTAAATCAGGTTAAACAACTGCAAAGCCTCACCCTAAAAACAGTGTTTATGAAGCTGCCATGAGGCACATTTCAGAAATCAGTCCCACGCCAGAACTTCAGTCACTCCTCTGAAGGATGAGAGAAGAGCTTATCACAGCTCAGCACTGACAAAAGGCTTTTTTCTGCTTCCTCACTCTGAATTTTGTCTACTAGTCAGAGGAGCTGACGGCAAAAACAGGAAGATGAACATCACCAGCTCAGCAAGAGCCTCCGCATACAAGGCTCAGGCAGCTCAGGTCTGGCTGAGCTTCAAACTACAAGCTGGGGCCCAGGGGAAGTACTGCTATAAGCAAGCACTACAACTTCTGCCTATAAAGACGAAGAGACATGGAGGTCATGGATAGGGGAAGGAGGGGACACAACTAACATATGATAAGATTAGGCTATCACTGCATATATCTCCTCTTCCACTGTTCAGATGGAAGTGTAAGAAACCTACCCTGACATAGCACTTAGAATAAAATTGGCCATTTACAATACATACGTACTAGCATGGGACATCTTATTCAGGCTAATAAGCTTATTATGGTAGATGATCACTAACAGTTTAGGAAGTTTGAGCCATGCCAGCCCTGAAGGAGAATTTTAATTCTACCTCTTTAAGTAAAAAAAAGCGCAAGTTATTGAGACCAATGCAGTTATACTTGTTTGACACTGACTGTATTTACATAATCTCAACTGCATGTTCATCATCTTTGGATGACAAACACAAATAGAAAATGGGGATACTGCTAAAAATAAAAAAAGACACTGTTGAAATGAACCATAATCCAGACTTAGAGAAAGAACAGCCTTCCAAGGTCTATGAAGAATGTCTTAGAACTAGCAGGTATTTCTTTGAGAGGACTCTCAGCAGCAGCCAAGTCCTTCACCTGCTCAGGGTGACTGCTCACCCAGCAACCTTCAGAAACAGAACACAGGTATATAACACCATCTAGTTTTAAAGAATGACTATATAACACTTTTTTTTTTTCATAAATATTTCAACTTGCTATTAATTCAAAAAAAGATAACTAAGAGGTACACATTTGAAGCAGGACACAGCTCAACTAACGTCTATAGCCTGACTAATCTCTGCTGACCTCCATACAGTGCAGGTACCTCCACTGAGCACAGCTGAGAGCATGCACTCCATTGCTAAAGGGAATCCTGCCCCAGCCTTTACCAACAAACATCTGCAGCAGCACACACAGTCTACTTGCAGGTTTGAGCAACAATTCACATGCACCACAGTGCCAAGCCACCTATGCATTTACGGTTTCACTTACAGCAAGGCCATATAGAAGGAATTACTAAAGCTGTCAGGCAAAAGACCACATACCTAAAACTGCTGTGTTACATATGCAATGACAAAATGCACTCCTCTACCTTTCAGCTCACAAAACAACCACAGGGCCACATTCATACTTCCCCAATCATTCAGCTATGGGAGCACCACGCTGAGAACAAGGTTAAGAGCCAGAGCACATACAGCAAGATGGCCTATTTTGACAGGCTTCCCTCAATATAGGGAGACAATTCAGCAAAGCCAACATTAACATCTTTATAAGCGAGTAATAAGTTATCATGAAACCATCTAGATGCAAGTTTTCAGCAGAAGATTCCCAGGATGCAGTGATTTTTACATACAATACTTAAAAACTTGCTTCTGCAAGCTTTAACTATTCTGCTGCTGATCCGAGAATTCATTAAGCCGCTGAAATACTTATGTTGCAAAACACATCAAAAACAACATTTCAGATGTGCTGACTACAGAAATCAATGACATACCCAGCCAAGGGAAGGAATTAAGTATTTTACCAAACACTAGCAGCTCTCCAACCACCACAGAGTCATAAAAAAAAAAAAATTAATGAAGTTTTTTAACTTTTCCCTTTATGGGTAAATAAATTCAAAACTGGTGATACCTGAAGAACTAAAAAGATACAGCTAGCACATGCCAATTACAATCACCACAGTTAATTAAGAACCTTTCATTTCCTTCCTATATACTGGCCTTAAGCTTACAAAGAATGTGTATAATCCCCAAATCCCAGCCATTTCCACACAAGAAGCAATGCTGCTGCTCATTATGCTCCTCCTTTTCTTCCAACAAAAACCTAAAAATGCTCATGAAGTTGGTGCTGTGGGCACAGAAAGAACCTAAAGGTATAGAAGTCAATGGGATCAGATTAAGTGCATCAGTGGGTCCTGAGGGAACTGGTGGATGAAGTGGCTAAGCCACTACCCACTATATTTGAGAAGTTGTGGCAACCCAGTGAAGTTCCCATTGACTGGAAAAGGGGAAACATAACCACCATTTTTAAAAAAGGGGATAAAGGAAGACCCAGGGAACTACAGGCCAGTCACTCTCACCTCTGTGTGCAGCAAGATCATGAAGAGGATCCTCCTGGAAACTGTGCTAGGGCACATGGAACATGGCTTCTGTAAGGGCAAATCATGCCCGATGAATTTGGTGACCTTCTACAACAGGGTTACAACACTGGGGGATAAGGGAAGAGCAACTGATGTCATCTACCTGGACTTGTGCAAAGCATTTGACACTGTCCTGCATGACATCATTGTCTCTAAATTGGAGAGACATGGATTTGATGGATGGACCACTCCGTGGATAAGGAATCGGCTGGATGGTCACACTCAAAGAGTTGCGGTCAACAGCTCAATGTTCAAGTGGAGACCAGTGACATTCCTCAGGGGTCAGTACTGGGACCGGCGCTGTTTAACATCTTTGTCAACAACATGGACAGTGGGATGGAGTGCACCCTCAGCAAGTTTGCCGATGACACCAAGGTGTCTGGTGTGGTCAACACACTGGAAGGAAGGGGTGTGCCACTCAGAGGGACCTGGACAGGCTGGAGACGTGGGCCCATGCAAACTTCATGAAGTTCAACAAGGCCGAGTACAAGGTCCTGCATATGGGTTGGGGCAATCCCAAGCACAAATACAGGCTGGGTGATGAGTGGATTGAGACCAGCTCTGCAGAGGACTTTGGGATGTTGGTTGACGAGAAGCTTAACAGGACCCAGCAATGTGCGCTAGCAGCCCAGAAAACCAACCATATCCCCTGCACTGCATCAAAAGAAGTGTGACCAGCACATCAAGGGAGGTGATTCTCCCTCTCTACTCTGCTCTCGTGAGACCCTACCTGGAGTACTGAATACAGCTCTGCAGCCCCCAGGATAAGAAGGCCATGGGCTTGCTCAAATGAGTCCAGAAGAGGGCCACAAGGATGATCAGGGGGCTGGAGCACCTTCCCTATGAGGACAGGCTAAGAGTTGTTCAGCTCAGAGAAGGCGGCGGCTCCAGGGAGACCTTAGAGCGGCCTTCCAGTACTTAAAGGGGGCTACAGGAAAGATGGGGAGGCACTATCACTACACTATCAGGGTGTCATGGTTCTAAACCATTGAAAGAGAGTAGATTTAGACTAGATATAAGAAAGAAATTCTTTACTTTGATGGTGGTGAGACACTGGAACAGGTTGCCCAGAGAAGCTGTGGCTGCCCCCTCCCTGGTAGTGTTCAAGGCCAGGTTGGACGAGGCTTTGAGCAACATGATCTAGTGGAAGGTGTCCCTGCCCACGGCACAGGGGTTGGAACTAGATGATCTTTAAGGTCCCTTCTAACTCAAAGTATTCTATGATTCTGCGATTCTACAAGATAGGGGGGGTGGGGGGTTACAGGAGAAAACCTCTATTCCCTCACATTTCAAACTGCATCATTCCCTCAGTAGGCACAATATCTGCTCTTTGTTCCCATGCTTAGAGTAGTAATCCTGAATTAAAAAACAAAACAAAACAAACACCAAGCTCATATAGCCACCAGGCAGCAGAGTATCCAACACTATGGGAAACTGTAGGGGCCGTATGGAATATAATCACAATCCTTCAAATTAACTCTTTTGTTTAGCAAACTGCTTGGGTATTCTGACATAACTGCAGATCTCTCATTTCAGATGATGATTTTTAACATGCTTTGGACAACAAAAGTAAGTGGAAATCTTTGCTATTAAACCTGATTCTTCCAAGAAGCACATGTAGTCTGGGCATCTCCTCCATGCTCTTTCCCAATGACCTCAGTACATCACTCAAGACACTCAATGCTGCTGCAAATTAACTCCAGCCAGCAATCATAACCTGCTCATCTTCAGACACACACATACAGCTTGGCATACACGGCTGCATGCACAACTGACTAAGGAATGGGGAGGAAAGATGGAGATACGCAGCCATGTTGTATGAGCAATTTTGAGGCTTCCTTAAAGCATGCACAGAGTTGAGGAAAACTAAACAAAAAATTCCATTATTTCAAGAAAACACAGAAATGATGTGTTACATAAGTCTGTAAGGAAGATACAAAGCCTCCTCCTGACAAGTAAACCAGAGAGCTGAGGCTATTACCATAAACTAGCCCAGTTCTTACTAACTTGGCCATATTTGTAGGAAATTAATATTTTAATGGTGCTTGTTATATCCCATTGCCTCATAACTGCAGATGACATAAAAAATTATATGCAGGAGTTAAAAACTACATTTTTGAAGCTGCTTGAAACAACTAGAGCAAGACGTCTTAGAGTATGTCTTTAAACCCAGCTCCCCTCCTCTACCGAGGGGGAGCCTGCTGTTGGCAGCATCACTGAAGTAGAGTTACATGCTAAGTGGCATTTCTCCCAAAAGAAAAGAGCTCCTCTCTTGACAGAGCCATATTAGTAAGGTTTCTACCATGTTTCAACATGACATGTACTGGACACAAGGAAGAGGCAGAAAAAAAATCTCTACCAGTTTGTTTTTTTGATCCCAAACATGGGGTAACCTATGAATCCAATAGTGTCTGCACTTGATTTATCAGCTCTTCAGTTTATTAACCAAGCCTGTACAAGTACTCTACCATACTTTTTGCAAAACAAAGTATTTTCTCGTCTCCAAATGTCACAAGTACACCAAAGCCTGTCAGGCTGCTAAGATGATACAAACCCAATGACAGTAAAGAACAACTGGCACATCACTAAGCCTTCACACTTTAAATAGATTTAAATTAACACAAAGGTAGCAGGATGGATTGTTTGGTAACAAAGAAACCAAGGAAGAAGTAAGATTTCAGTCATCGTTTCAATCAGACCAAGCAACTTAAAAGCCAGCTACAGGATGGCATTTATGTCTGCCTCTAAGACTGGGATGAGGGCCAGAATTACACTACTTGAGCTGACAGGTTTATTTATGCCATGATAACACTTCAGTTAGCAATGATAAAGATCCAAAGGTCAAATACTTTAAGAAAAAGAGACAATACACAGTATATTCTGAGCAGTTACGGTTGGGGTGAGGAAGGAACAGACAGGGAGCATTATTCCTTGTACACATCCACCTGCCCCACAAGTCACCATAAAACCACTTCAGCTGTGCCCACTTCAAAGCTTCCTAAGTTCACAAAGGAGATTTCTGTAGAGAAACCACCTTTCTTCATCCAAACACATAAGAAATAATTTGTTTTTCCAGGTCAAAGCCAGAAATAAGCCAGTGGTGCCTCACGGCAAAATTGAGAGGCCACATCACCAGCTGAAGCCCAGAGATTGCCCACAGACCTCCAAAACACCTCCCGAAAACTCCCTAAAAAAATCTGTGGGAATGAGTATAAATGAAGGCAGAGAGTGACATTTTTGACACTTCTTTTAACCAGGATTTCTTCCAGCTCTTAACTTATTCCCAATTGCTTCATTAATATTCACATATTTAAACCTCAGAATTTTAAAAACTAAACTATGGATTTCACTTTTCAAGAAGGATCCTAAAAGCTTCCCAATCAGGCTCAAATTCTGGTTTGGGGATATCAAGCCTCCTGTTTACACTACACAAATGTTTTAACAGATACAGTCACTCAAAGTCCTGGAAACTTGAAATTCTGAGACTTTTTGCATTAATGTCAGAAGCATGCTGAAGACTGCAGGACATCATCAAACCACCACCTATCACCGAACTCCCACTAACCTCTGATTTGCTTATATAATTGCCATCAGTGTTAAAAAAAAAAAAATAAAAATCACTATATCACATTATTCTTGAGTATTTTAGGAATTCCAAGAGGCTCCTATCTGTGCCTCAAAACAAACTACAGAGCACCAAACTTGCTGAAGGGAAAAAAAAAAAAAAAAAAACAAAACAACAAACCAACCCAACAATAAGAAAAAGAAAGATGACATCTTTGGCTTTCTTTGTGGTAGGCATCTGGTGCCTTCATCCAGCTGCAGGATCTAGGCAGGGTGACTAAACTTGAGCAGGGACTTTGATGGCTGTAAATGTGAGTCTGTTCTAAGCAAGACCTGTCATGGAAGATGTGAGCAGGTAACTGGCTGTCTTTAGGGTGAATACACAATGAAGGGATAGTTCATATCCTAGCAATACCCCTGCCAAACTCTTCTATTTATTGGATAGTACAAAATCTTCAAGAACTAAAGAACAGTTTTAATCAAGGACTGACTACTGCTGCACTCAACTTTGATGCCCAGAGCATACCAGAGGCATCAGGCCTCCAACAGCTGTACTGCAACAAACAGACTCTGCTACAACCTCTCCTTAGAAGAGGCAACCACACAACCCACAAGACAAAAGCAAGTTTTTCTCAACTAGAAGACTGTTGTCCAGTAAGTGGAAAGGTTTCTGGGTACCCAGGAATAATGACAAACAGTAAGATTGGAAAGCTGGGTCCAATTTGTGTATAATCAGCCCCCAAACCTCTGACTACGAGCTTTGCACATATATGGAAAAAAGTGCTTGGATTTGGTATTTAAGTTAACAAGACTACAGAAGAGGTCAGACCACCCACGCAAGGGTGCATACAAGAGTACTTGGGGGATGAAGAAGCTGTCTCCCTTCAAGAATGACAGGACTACTGAACCTCATGCAATTGCATACCTTTAAATATGGGTGTTTTCTTTAGCAGACTGGCTTTCAGGCAAGCTTTCCTTTCCACCTTGCCAGGAGGAGTGCTTTGCTCTCCCCCATACCCCAGTGACAATACTCACATTGCTAGTATGAATGCATTCTGCAAAAAAGTTTTACTTTAAGCATTGTATCTACTGGTTAATTTTCATTTTAAAAGAAAAATAAGTTATTTCAAATTATTATCAACTTGTAAGAAATAAAATCTGCATGCCTGTAACTAATCTACATCAAGAGTTGGCGTCTGGCATTTCCTCCACAGTTCAGAAACACCAGCAATGCATCTGCTTCCTAAACATGGTTTCTCACCTCCCATTTCAGATAATGAGCAATCTATGATCAGACAGTTATCTTCAAGGTCCAGCCCCTTCTTAGCATTTCCAGTAAGTATATCTGTCTTTACCTACTTTTCTTACTTTTACAAGTATGTAGTATTAACTCTAGAGCAATTAACCCACTGATTAAAAAAAAAAAAGCTCTGGCGCCAGTCTATGTAACTATCAACACTTGGTTCAGCTGAAGCTTTTGAAAAGGGAAGATAACGTAAAAAAAGCAAATCACCACCTTTAAAGCAAACACTCTTTTTTTGTGTTAGTCCACATAGTGTTTTCAAAACTCATCTAATACAACTGTTCAGCAGTTGAATATGCACATGAAACTTTTTCTGCAATGAGTGAGGCCTGCTGTACTTTAATATTAACTCTCAGATATTATGATGAACTTTTAACCAGCTGAGAAGAAAGCCACCTTCAGGGTAAAATAAACAGATGTAGTTTGCTTCTGACAATAAGGAATACAAACTGTATGGAAAGATTTTCCATGATTTAACAAAAGACAATAAATCATCACCAACAGTAGACTAATGAGTCACAGACAACAGCTTAATACTTAAAGCTTATCTCTAAAGAAAAAAATATTTATGCAATTTCAAAGTATTAACAAGAAAACAGAAAATTAGTTTTGACTAGACCCAATAGTCTTCAGCCAGGATAGCTGTATGCATCCAAGAGAAATCCAGAAAGGACACTGCACACAGCCAGGCTTGCATTCCACCAGGAGAACTAGACTGAAAATGCTGGTCAGTGTTTCTCACTCAAAAAGCATATGCTGTTCCTGCTCTGCTTTAACAGTGGAGGGCCAGCCAGCCTCACCAGGCAAATTCAAACTGCTAAGCAAAGTGAGCTCCACATTCCTCCTGTAAAATATTCCAAGAAATGGTATTTGTCCCTCACTTGTTTTCTATGTGTTGTTGTAGAGGGATAAATGGTCCAGCATTAGAGGAAATGGTTGTTGGCAGAGCCTTCAAACTGGTGAAAGGTTGCTACTGGAAGAAACAGGAAAGAAGAAGTAACTTTAGAAAAAGTGTATTTTCTGTAAAAGTTTCCTAATACAGTTTTCTGGGGAAGTGAGAACTATCGCACTTTGGCTGTTTATTCCCATAACTGAAAGTTAAGAGCTGTTGAATGTGTCATCATTCATTAGTCCCATAAGCAACTCTGTTGGGGATGGAAGACAAAATCCTTCAAAATTAGACCAAGACCCTTTTATAAGCATCAAAAGCTTCATCAGATTGTTTCTCTTAAGCAAAACAGATAATACACATGATAACAGATAATCTGGAAGACACCACAGACCTCATTTCTGCAATGTTTTGCAAACTCTTGACATTAGTTTTAATTACTGCAAGTTTCCAGGAAGCTCTTACAGCTGAAGAAAATCTTCTGAGCACAGCACCCTGCAGCAGCTGGCAGTTCTCTTAAAGGATCAAGTGTGTCCAGCCAGATGCTCCATGGTTTGCTGGGAAGGTCATTCCTCATTGCATGATCCCAGGGGATCCCATAGAGCTGCTGAGACTGCACAGGGTTTTACACAAAACCAAGTCACACTACATTTTTGTACAAAAGGTGATATCAGACACTCAGCAATCTTTTTTGGATTGCTTTGTAGATTAGCCTTTAAAAGAAATCTGAAGGTCTTGGATAAAAACACTGCAGAAGTCCAAAGAATTATAGTTAATCAAACTGGGATAATGCCTAGAAGCAGTTTAATGCTTTGAAAAAATCACACTATATAAAGACCATAGTTACACAGACTCCACTTCCTAATCCTTCCGATGATGTGATCCTTGCAAACTGATGCAAGACCTAGTAATCCACAGAGCTGCTTTTTACTGATTATTAGAGTCCAAAGTCACCCTAATATTAGTCTCACAAGGATGCTTTGGATGTTTCAGTGCTCTCAGGTCCCATGCTTCACAGCTACTTCTTCCCCACACATAAAGGATGGCAACTGCTGGGAGTCAAACCCCTCTGCTACACACACCAGGAGGAAGCAGCCAGGATCTTCACGAATGGTACGTGCAGGTAACTCCCTCAGCATCACTCTCTGTCTCACAAGGGAAAAGATGAGCAAGAGGAAAGATGAAGAAAGCCCCAAACCCAAAAGTGAGATAGGATCCTGGACTACAGATCATCTTGCAGCTTGATTTTTGCATCAGATAGCCGAAGTTGTGTTCATTGAGGGCCCTGTAAGTGCAAGGAACATCACACCGAAGGTACACAGCATTTAATCTTTGAGTACTGAACTGCTATTTTTTTTTCCTGTTGCAACATGGTATCTTGTTGCAATATTTGTTCATCTTACAAAATGCTCGGATCCCAGGCTACTGTTCCCTTCACTCCCAGAATGGGATCATGGATATTTTCAGACTGGTTTCTTCTCTTCTGGTCAGATCTCCAAGGCTCAAACTGAGCATGCCACTCTCTTTGGCCAACCCAAAAAGAATAAAATCACCCAGCTTCTGGCAGCATATTGTCCCTGGAACAAAACCTATTACTGGTAATGGTCCCACTACTACAGGAGGGTCTGGGGAAGCAGTTTGTCACTGAAGCACAGAACTGTACAACTCCCTAGACTCAGATCTGGAGTAAATTACAGGGTTTAGATGCCCATGTCACTCCTAACATAACTAGGAGGGACTCTGAACCTGTACAGCTACAGACACCACCTGGCTCTACCAAAAGCAAGATGGGAAAAAAAATAAAAGATACCCTTATCAGGCTTATAATGCAGCATCATAAACTACGCATGGCCTTCAAACTATGTTTTAAGAGATACTTCTCTAGAGGCTTCACATTTCCCCATCCTTATGGCTGTGACATTGCTTATAAATATTACTGATGGTTATAAATCCACATGCCTCTCTGTAGCCATGCTACATTTCCCCAGGAATTACAACATGCTGTTAACCTTGAAAAGTGCAGCAAGTTATTTTAAAATGCAGTTACAGTGCACATCTGGGAATCCAGAGAGAAGGGAAGAAAACATGCAAACCATTTCCTGAACACAGATAGAATGCAGAGCCTCAGGTGGTAAAATCCACGGTGAGAAGCTGGATGACTTTTTCTGAAGGTAGCTCTAGAGCCAAAACTCTTTTAAGAAGTTTTCTAACTTGAAGAAGCCCCTTTTCAAAATTTAAGCAAATGATAAATTTCAGGTTATGAAATTAACCCTGATTTGAGCACCTAAAGATGCTTGTGTATCCTTTGTTGAAAGGCACTAATTTTCAGACTGTGAGAACTGGTTGGTTTCCAAATCAATGAATTTGAATTTTTCTGTATATAAGTTACCTGATATCTGAAATGAATACTGAAGGAACAGGTGGCTTTTACAACACAGTAAAAAATGCCAAGGATTATTTGTCATCTAGCATTTAAAACATCTACGCTTCAAAGTTTATATAGACTAAGATTAAAATCATATACTAGGAAAAAATTCTTCACCAAAAGGGTTGTCAAGCATTGAAACAGGCTGCCCAGGGAAGTGGTTGAGTCACCAACCCTTGGAGGTATGCAAAAGATGTGCAGATGTGGTGCTTAGTGACATGGTTAAGTGGTGGACTTGGCAACGCTAGGTTAACGTTGGACTCATGATCTTAAAGGTCTTTTCCAACCTAAACGATTCTACAAATCTATGACTAGTAATGCCAGATACTAATACAAACTGCTGACAGAGAGCTCTGATAAGACAGTTTTAGCGGTTGGAAACTAATTGCACTCAGTCACTAATTGCATACATCAGGCCTGCATGGAGTGCATGGCTTTGTTCTCTTTAATTAAGATTAGAATAGACCTCTCATATTGTGCAGTTACTTTCAGGGGAGTACTATGGAAATTTAAAATGTGTCTATTAAACCATTGTACTTGGACATAGAAAAGGCAAGCAACTACTAACAACTTTTTCCACATAATTTTGCCATATTCTTAAAAAAAAAATAAATTTCTAACTACACACATCTAGATATACAGGAGGGGACACACTCATTTCTTGACCATCCCAAGGAAAAGGTGACATTTTGTACTCTATGCCTTTTTCTTGTTTTCCTCTCTCCTGTCCATGAGTAGTGTTACCACCAGCATCCCACTAACAGTTTTATTCTGCACCTGAAGTGTTGACCTAAAAATAAAAACCCTGTTTACAACTTCTGTATTTAACACTGACTACAGTTACCCATATAAGCATACTAAACAGATGTGGTAGAATAAGGAAGCATCCAAACTTCATTCGGTTTAGTTTATAGACAGATGCTCACCTTAAGGCACATCACAAGGGAAATGCAGTAACCTAGAAAGTGCCCACAGACCAGGCAGGTCAGCCCCAATGGAGTACAATACTGCATGGGATGGCTGCTGAAGAACCAAACCAAACCACAGCAAGGATGTGCCCTCACAGACATAAGTAAGCATTCACTCAAAACTGAAACAAGCCGTTTCAGACAGCAGGCTGTATGAACACACCCCAAGAAACACAGGTACCCATGTGACTCAGCATCTAATGATTACACTTACTGGCACATGTAGCCAGCAAACCGAGTCATCAATCCCTTAATCACAGCTCAAAAGAGGTGTCAAAGCCTGCATTGATGGGATCAGGAAAATGCTGAAGCGTTCGGGATTTTTTTTAACAAGTAACATCAGCTCCTGTGGAAGCGCAAAAGTATTCAGAGAAGCAGCATCAGTGACTTATAGCAAAGTGACCTCTCAGACCCATATCCTAAAAAAACACGCTCAAAATTTACTTTAGAAGTTTCTTATTTTTACAGCATAATGGGAAATGTAAGGTCACAGCTGGAGTACTGTGTCCAGTTCTGGGGCCCCAGTACAAGAGTCTCTATAGACATACTGGAGACAGTCCAACAAAGGGCCATGAGAGGACTGGAGCATCACTCCTGTGAGTTCAGCCTGGAGAAGAGAATGCTGAAGGGGGGGATCTTGTATATAAACACCTGAAAGGGGGGGTGTAAAGAGGACAGAGCCAGGCTATTCTCAGTGGTTCCCAGCGACAGGACCAGAGGCAATGGACACAAACTGAAACATAGGAGGTGCCCTCTGAACATCAAGAAACACCTCTTACACTGTGAGGGTGACTGAGCACTGGCACAGGTTGCTCAGAGAGGTTGTGGAGTCTCCATCCTTGGAGATACTCAAAAGCTGTCTGGACTTGGCCCTGGACAACCTGCCATAGGTGGCCCTGCTTGAGCAGGGGGTTGGACCAGATGATCTCCAGAGAATCCTTCCAATCGTGACCACTCTGTGATTCTGGGAAATGAAAAGGCTAGTTCAGTCACTGATAAGACACCTAGAATAAGTTTTACAGTAAGTTTAATGCATTCTTGTTAACATGTGCCTCTGGAACAGGTGATGTGCTCTTCACAGACCATCACAAAGAACTTGCTGCATTAACTTGGTACTTGTAAGAAGCTGCAACTAATCAGAATTTCAGTTTCCATTAAGATGCAGACATAGCTTTTAAATTCTATGCGACAACTTTAAGGATTTTCAAGACGTGTTTAGGAAATACTGCCAGTGGTTTTTTTCCTCATTAACACATGTAAGTATTAAACACATACGGTGACCAAAGATGCAAAGAGAAAGGATTTTTTAAACACAACTGAACACACTGGGAATCTTTAACTTCCACTATTCTCAGAAGCAAAAAACTGCATCTTCAATCATTTAAGCACCTCTGAAGACCTGGTCCTCTAAATCATGGAATTAAATTTACTGCTACCAGAGCGTGTACCAGGAGAAAGGACTGGGTGTTAAGGAAAGGAGGGGAAAAGCAGCAAGAGTGCTTCTAACCACAAATAGAGTACTTCTGGTTTGCAGTGGATAACTGCTCTTTCCGTTTAGTCAAAGCAAGAGGATTTACTGTGTAAAAGAAACTGTACTATTAAGGTGAACAAAAAACATCCAGAACTTACTCTCTGTGAAGACTGCAGAGCCTGTTAATATTTATGAAGTCTGAACTGGCTTCAAAGACTCCTCACTTCATTTTCTTATGTCATAACAAAAAGCAGCACTAACTCATTAAATTTTAAGGTGAGTTCACCACTAAACTCTAACTGTTTTAATAAATTCTGACCTCCTAGGAAAGGGCTTAACCTTTTTGTATGTGCATGTATGTGTACCATATCAATGACTGACCACAAAAGGAAAAGAGAAGACTTGCATTTGTTCAGAAACTTGAAAAATCAAAACACATAAACCCTGGAAACACCCAATATTATGACCCAAAAGCTGCATTTCCAGCTGTATTTCTGTGCACAGATTATTTCATGGATTAACCTGCCACTGTGCAAAGCCAGGGCAGTGGGCAGAGAGAGAACCTCTTTTGAAAAACCCTGATTAAGCACTTACTGTCAAAAGCTTTCCCTCTGATCAAACCCTGCATCCTAAAAATAATACATCAGGGAAAGACATCTCTCCTCCTAGCATGGGTGCTGCCATGCAGATATTATAACTGAGAAAAACCTATGTAGGAAAGAAAAAGAAACAGTGTTACAGGATAAAGCTAGAAAATTGTGTTTATGTGGGCCTGACACAACCAGGTTTGGACAAGAGAGTCTCCAATTTGGGATAGATTTTTCTGCACATAATAGTGGAGTATTTTGGCAATAGCCAGGGCTTTGAGGACTTCAAAGTTACAGAGTATCACTGCTAAGCCTGAAAAATACTGGGGGTAAGGAGAAGAAGGAAGAGACCAAGACAAGCCACTGTCTTTAAGCCACATAGCTTTAACCCCAAAAATTCAGCAAGGCACATGTTGCCCTTGACTCAAACATTCCTGAAAAGCATTTATTTTCCAGACCTATAAGAAACAAAACATCAGGAAATATGATCTATTACTCCTTAAATTAAAAGATATTAATCATAAAAATATTAATAGGACCATATGTCACAGAAAACAGCCTCATATCGTCAAGAATCCCTGTGGATTTGGTGGGGACTGAGTCAAAAAAACAAAGCATGACTTTTCAGCAGACAAAATGAGGTGAAATGGGACCTTTGTTAATTTTCCAAAATATTTTTCATCACTTTGGGAGTTAAACAGTTAATGCTCCTCCTTAGCTTCGAGGTTTCTGTAATAAGGAGCAAATACTCAAGTATGAAAATGATACTGAAGAGACACAACACACACATGTAGTATCACAGGTATGTAGGTCATATGTATTCACAATGTTCCATACCCTGGAAGTGTATCAGGTCTTTAACAGCAGCACTAATCACTTCTTAGACACTGCAAAAGTTCCCTTGCCAAAATAAAATATTAAAGTTTGGTTGTTTGTTTTTTTTTTTTCCCAGGTCTCAAACAATATTGAATCTCTCTGGCATACAATATTGTCCCAGCCATACACTCTTACAATGAACTTCAGTTCCTACAAGCTTTGAATATCACAGGCTGGGAGGAGGAGAAAGGGTAAGGGCCAGGGAACAGCTTCTGCATTGGCTACCTGCTGTAAATCACCAGCAATTAGTTTCCAGCCAGGAAAACAGCAGGGCTATGTATCAGGCTCCTGATTTTGCCTCCTCAATTGGGATCTCCCCTCTGCCAGTCTCTCCAAAAGCGTGTGCCACCGAAGAGGGAAGAGCAGAGCCAGGACGCTTTTCCCAGCTGCCGCCCTTAATTCCTCCCTCCCCCACAGGCGCTGACGTCAGGTGGCCAGGCGGGCCAGGAGGGAGGTCAAAGCCTGGGTGATGCTTTCACCCAGAGCAGAAACTGTACCGTGCCAAGGAGCAGCACACATACGTTCAAGCAGCAGCAGCTTCTCCCGTACCACTCAACAGTCACCCCCTGACCCAGCACATGGCGAGCAGACCAGGTCTCACTAGTGCCACAGTTAAGAGAGAGAAAAATCCAAACCCATCAGTCTGACACTTTGAGCTCAAGTTAGTCCCACCTGCCACCAGCCAAAACCGTCTCCCAAGAGCATACCTGCAGAGCTGGAAACATGACATGGCTCATCTTCAAATTCAGACTGGCACCTCAGCCCCAAACCACCTTTATTATGGCAGAGGGATGAGCCAAACATACTTGTGGCCTCCATATGAAAGACAGTGAAACATAACTCAGGCTTTCAGGAATTTTTGCACAATTTGGTATCATAACACCATCAATTTTTATATTTTATCAGTTTCACAGCTAGTACCTTTAAATGTCAGCTTCAGAAGAACACAGACTAGGATTTTAAAAAGCCCCCTCTTTTTGAATAACTGGATAACTAGATACGGCATTTGATAACTAGATACAGCATTTTAAATAAAAGGTTGAAGACAGCTCACACCTCTAACTCTGAGGAGTGAAACAACTTATCACATGTTAAAAACCAAGGCAGGATACTGTCAGATAATACAGAGCACAGGCACCTGGGATGCCTACTTTATTAAATATTTCCCCTCCTCATCCACAATTGAACCACCACTGGAAATGCAATACCCGAGAACTTGTCCATCATTCACTCCACATTCACACAAGCTCAACAGTAGCACGTTTCCTCAATCTTTAACTCTGCAGCTGCAGTAACAAAGCCCAACACAAAAACACGAGAAAGAGCTGTTATGTTCCCATTTGCCCCATACATACATTTAAGCCCAGGGATGACCCACAGAAGCACACAGGAGGCCCACAAAATACTTGCACACCTATCAGACCTTTTCTGAAGGAGCCAAGGTTGACAGCATGGACTGTAGAACAGCCATCCTCTGCCATCCTCTCAATCTCCTTGAAAGTAAGCTCTCCAGCAGCATTTCTTTGCTCCTACTACTCCAATGCTCCCATGCTTCAGTGCTCCACATCAAGATGAATCCAGATACCGCATGCTTTGAGGGGTCGGTACATTGATGGCTACTATTTAATATGAACGTGTGGCCAAGCCCCTAATTCAGCCAGGCACACCTAAAGCTCAAGAAACAACCTTCACAACACAAACAACCTTTCCAGGTCTTATTTCCAATTTAGATGACACCCAGGTGCCACCCCGGCTCGGGGGTAGGAAGAAGTAAAGGAGAGGTGCGGCGCAGCTCCCTCGGCTCCCCCCTCGCCACGGGAGATCCCTGCGAGCAGCGGTAGGAAATGCCACCACGATCAAAGCCACCGGCAGGGCAGCGGGAAGAGGAGCAGGTCTGGCAGGGGCAGACTACCAGCAGCCGCAACACGGACCCCAGCAATAACGCGGGAGACCAGCTAGGACGAGCTGCGTTTGTACATAAAGATGTGACCTCTACCAGGTTCACCGCCACCCCACGTACTCTGCCTTTACTACAGCCGGCGACTCCGGTCTCCGCGTCTCACCTGGATGGCGGCGGTGATTCACGCCTGTCCCCGCAGCCCGGGACGGCTCCTCCGTGCCGGAGGGGCGCGGGGAGGAAAGCTGAGCTGCTCCCCCAGCCCGGGAGGGGGGGGAAGCCGGACACCCCCAGCGCCCAGGGGGACGGGCTCCCCTTTCCCGCAAACGAACGAAGGCGGCCCAAAGGCTGAGCCACCGGCCGAGAGCTTCCCGGTTGCTTCCCCAGCATCCCCCCACCGCCCCCTTCCCCCCCAGTCCCGGGAGAGACGAACAAAAGGCGACGGAGGGAACGGGGGCAGCCAGCCCCCGGCGGTGCTCCTGTCTCTTATACACAGACAGGGAGGTA
>NW_020799092.1:66198711-66240980 GCF_003259725.1 Athene cunicularia
TGGCATGGCTTGCGCTCGCCGGCGTCCTCGTATTTCACGTCATCTCGTGCCCTTTGCTCGCTGCCTTTGTAACTCTTTTTATTTTTTGAGATGAAGAATTTATGAATCAAAAGGTGGGGGAGTGGAGCCATGTGGAGGCTGAGTCAGATCGTGAAAAAGGAAAACCAAGCAAGAGTGTGCAATTCCATATCACATTTACAAACACGGTTTCATTCATCTCCATATGTTGCTCCTGTTACTACTAATAAAGCTCTGGTTTCTCAGACTGGTGCTGCCCTGGGAGAACGATTTGATCTTCCTGGGGTTTTTCCTCAATAGCCTCCATAGTATTGGTGTTATAGTGTGTTATTTTCCTGATTATGTTTTTATTACATTGAACATAGTAATAACAGAAAGAATTTGATAATGTGAATGTACTCCCCACACCCTCCTCTTCTGTTCTTATTATTCGATGTGCAAAGGAGTGACAGATTATTTACCAGAAGCAATGTTTTTCCTCTATATTGGTAAGATTTCCTAATTATAAATATTTAAAAAAAGCTTTTTCCCTGTGCATGCACCCTGTTTCCCTTCTCTTTCTTTCTACATCCTGCTAATGATACCCAACTCCATCACAGTAACTTTGGAGCCACAGGAAATCTAGCTTTGTCTACTGAAAGATTTCTACGCAAGCCTCTACAGGCAAAGAGAGCCAGAGAGCAAGGTCTGCTTTAGGCGTAATGGTGTCTGGGGTTTTCTTCCCTGACAGGGAGGTATAACTGTGGAGTATACAGTAATTAATTTAATCCAGCATTGAGAGAGAAGGAGGAAGAATGATTGTATTGAAAAAAATAAGGAGGTTTTTTAAGTTTCAGATATAAGATCTAAGTGGCAATTTCAATGACCTTCATGATTTCTATTTTAAACAAAAGGCGGCAACCTAGTACAAGAGTATCATTTGTCTTCTGGCCTCATCCTTTGTTCTCCTTGGGGCCTGTCACTTCGTAGGGCTTGACTCTCCCTCATTGGGGCACCAGCACCTTTCACCCATGACTCTCCAAAGTACTGTTCTGCCAAGTGGTTTTTTTTCTCAACTGCTTATTTCACATCATCTCTGCTGTGCAAGGTCTGTCTTTATTCTTGAGACCCTCTGAGTCTCTCTTCTCTGTGTCTTATTATGCTTCAGTATTTCTGTCTTGCCAAGCATTCTGCTGGTTACTTTACCTTTCCCTTTCTCTCGCTTTTTTGCCCCCTCATGCCTTTTTTGTTCCCTTTCATATATCTTCTTCCATCTTTGTTTTTTCTCTTCCTGTCCTAGTTTTTATACCCTGTCTTTCTCTCTGCTGTCTGACATCTCATTTCAGTCCACTGCCTTACTTTCCTTTCCTCTTGACATCTTTTCTCCATGCTGTTCCTTTGGTGACTGTCCTCCTCCATCCTTTCTACTGACTGATATTTACATGTGTGTGTGTATATATATATATGTGTGTGTGTGTGTGTGTATACATATATCTCTACTCCATTCTCTTCCATTCTCCAGATGAAACAAAGAAATGACTCATGCCTATAGTCTCATCCTATTGCATTCCATTCTCTTGCACCTGAAATACACTGCTGCCGCCCATCCTCAAACACATGTATTGGGTAGACTGAAGAATTAAGTATGTGTGAAATGTTCCTAAATTCAGAAGTGGGCTTGAGAAAGCATCTCTGCTCAGGCTGCGCTATGAACAGCAGTTACTGCACTCCCATTGACAGTACCAGAGTAGGTTTGTAAGTCCCCTGAACCCAAAGAACTACTGGCATTTTCTTCATGTTTCTGGATTTCTGATTTTTGGTAATAAAAAGTCTGTAATTTTAGATAAGGGACACTGCCATCCATTTGAATTAGCCCTTGAATCCTGGACTGATCCAAAATAAGACCACACAAAATGCTTTTCTTTTTTGCCAATTGTTTTGTTTTATACATTTGTTAAACCACTTTTGTGCAGCTGTTGGGAGAGAAATGCTTTTCTTCTAGTCAGAGCTAAGCTCTGCCTCTGAAAAGGGGGCTCTGTGTGGAGTGAGACTGAGATCTCAGCTTGGCATCTTCCCTTTTTTTCTGAAGCCAGAGGGAGAGGAGAGAGCTGTGACTGCAGGATCATATGCATTGGGTGGGAGATGGAAGAATAGATGCATAACCCAAAAATGCTACATTAACCTCAGGGGGTGGAGTGGAGTTGTTTAATAATATTTCCCCTTGACAATCACTGACTACAAAAAGCATCGTTAGGGATCAAGGGCAAATGTTATATTTTGCTATTTAAATAATACTCCTAGTTTAAAAAAAATCTGATTTAATAATATTTTTTTTTTATTTCAAAAAGCATACTACTAACTGGCTGGAATGAAAACAGCTCCATCCCACGGATTCCACCCCCGCTTTCTGGCAGCTTACCTGACTCATAAAGAGAGTGGGGGATTTTATATGCCACCTACATCAACTCAACGTTTTCCTTTGTGGTGAGAGTTAATCACCACCCTTGTCATATTATTTCACCGACCCTCTTGAAGATACGATCTATCAGCAGGAATTGTTTAGCTTTCAAACCAGCCTTAAAACTTCTTATGGAATAGGGTTATTTTTTGAGTTTGGTGAAAGTACACAGGCTGTCCATTGCAGCAAGGTTTTCTGTGTTATTTGTTAAAAACTGGCATTTACCCCAGGATCAGGAAAGAGAGAGTTTGTTTGCAGAGGACTCATCTCTGACATGGGATGTGCCACCTCGAGAGTTGAGATTCATCAGGTGAAGGTAGAGGACCATCCCCCAGGTAATCATTGCAGGAGGTGTGTGCTGAGGAAGAAACGGGGGGTGCGGGGGAGGTATAGTCACGATGATCAAGGATTTAAGAGGGCAGAGTTTTGTCAGCAGAGGCCAGGTTTACGTTAGACCAACAGACAGAGTCAGGGAAAGTGGACATGGGCACATAAAACCTCTCCTTATAACCTGTTTGTGTAACCTGTGTGACCCTCCCTCTTGTGAGGAGAGAGATTGTAATGTAGTAGACCGATAATTGTCAAGAGGAAATACTACACAAAAGAAGACAGGAAGGTAGGAATGAGAACAAAACACAAAGGTGGCAGTACAATAAATATACAGTGTGCACAGGAGGCAGTGGAAAAAAAGGATAGGAGGAACTGAAAGTGCACCTCCAGGAAAGTTACTGGGAGTTACCAAAAGGACATGAGGTATCCTGGAAAGTGAGAGGAAAGTTGAGCAGAAAAGCATGTGATGTTTTTGCAGAAGAAATTCTTGACATGAAGTACAGGGAGGACAGAGAGAAAAGAATAGCTGAGACCACTCTGGAGCTCAGGACTTAAATCTTAATGTGAAGGAGGGCCAGGGAAAGCATTTGGTAAGAGTCTCCTCATCTCTGTCACAAGGGCAGACAGAATCAAGGAATTTGAAGGAAGGTAGAAAACCAAAATAATGAACTGAACCGTTGACAAATGTGGATGATGGAAAGGTAGGGAAGCTGCTGCCATGTTGACAGAAGGTTGTCTTTGGGTCCTCTGTGTAACCTGCAAAATGATTGAGTAACAAGTGGGGTGCTACAAGACAGGAGGCAGGGAGCATCCCATGAGGAATGAGCTGTCTGACCATACCCAATATAAATATGGGTTATTTCCATTTTGATGTCTATAAGCCTTAAAATGCATTGTGGATACAGCAGCTCTGCCGTGAAGATATGGGTGATGTAGTTGTCCTTTCTGTCACACCTTCCTCTTTCTCCCACACCAGAATTAATCCCATATTCTCTCCTCTCCTGCACTGTGGGTCCTCAGCCCAGCTCTGAACATCCTTACTGTCAGATATCTGGGGCACAACTCAAGATAAGGACACAGTCTCCCACAAAGATATGCTTCTTGAAGCAGGGGCATTAATGAGCTCTGTGGAGGGTGTGTGCCAAGAGGGGAACCAGCAGGGAGGAAGAGAAGAAAAGGGTGAGCACTTACTTCACCAGAGGAAGAAACAGGTTGGGAGACCATAGCAGTGGGGAAACTAAAGGTGTGGAAGCTTCAGGAGGAAAGTGAGTGTGGGAGGATAGAGCCACAGATGGTTTAAAAATAACAGTACAGATAATGTGGCACTCCACTGGCGTTTTAAACCTGCTGCCTTTGAAAACCATTCTGTGTTTTGAAAAGGGAGCCTTACATTTAATTGTTCTAATTGCTACTGACCAGCCAGGACTGCTGGCATTTTGGGGCTGGCATTTTGTCCAGCAGCCCCCATTTTCTTCCCTGCTGGTCTAGTGGTTGCAATCGAGTCATCAGCAGAGAATTCTTTGCACCCTGCCTGATGTAATATTAATGTACCTCTAATAATGCTTTGATTTCTGTGGAAGGGAGATGGCCTTTTTTAGCTTGTGTCAGTATAGTGAGTAGCGCACTAAGTCCATGTGATAATGATGCTAACACAAATTAGAGATGAATTAAAATGCCATTCCCAGGCAATTTGTATGATGTGGAATTTGGGCATGGGCTAACCTGGCCTGAAGGAGAACTGCAAGCTTTTCAACACTGTGGGTGCTGTAGTTTGTTAGTTTCTGTACAAATACCACATGTTGGATGAGACCAAGTGGCAGCAAACCTGCTGGGGCTTTGAACCTCCTGGCACTTGTAATGGGTGTGAGGGAAAGAAGGAAGGAACAATAAAGAAAAGAATAAAGGAAAGAGAAGTGCAAAGTGAGGGACCTCTGTGCGTTTTGGTAAGAATTCTTCAGTAGTACAGCAGCGTAGAACAGAAAGACATTGTCTGGTTAATGTAGAGCAGTTACTTGCTATCGCCAAAGCCATAGCATAGAATTTTTATTTTTTTTTTAAAAAAAAAAACAGGTTTTATCTTTGAACTGTGGAAGGTATGGGTTTATTCATCTTTCTCCACTCCTCTGTTGCCCTCATCCTTCCACTTCCAAGTAAGGATGTAAGTGAGGTTCCTTTCTTTCATCTCTAGCATGAATTTATCCGTGAACATTCAAAAATGGTTTATTGTCAGTTCTTGTGACAGAATATACTTTTACCTTCAATAACTTTTATGTCCTTAGTGTTCACCCCTATCTATTTTTAGAGAGTAGCCAGAGCTCCCCTCTTTGTTGGAGCTTTGCTGTGCTGTCCCAGCCATGATTTTCTTCTCTCCTTCCATCTAATAGGCTCTCCATTTTCCTGCTTTGTACAGAAGATGACCTCTAACTATCAGAGGACTCTCCGCCTGTGGTAATGTGATCTAGTGGCTGCAGCAGCGAAAGGTGTCAGCAGTCCTGGATCGTATTCCCGATCTGCTTATTGGAAGATGTGAGATCTGGGGAAGGACATTTATCTTTGTTTCCCTGCAGGCTCCACATAGTCACACATCTCAATTTACAATAAAATTGCTATTACCATGCCAAATGAATTATTAATACACACATTTCAATATTTTCAGTATCTCATAGCAATGAAATCTGTGCCACTCGCTGCCCTTTAACTTGTGGCATGGCATGCAGTCCTTTTGGATGTACCTGTGTGGTACCCATGGCTCCTCCATCTACACTCCATGTTCCCAGGCACCCATGCTTTAGAGCGATGATAAAGCTGCTTCCACGTATCCCTGTCTTTTTCATTAAATGCATGCCTTCCACTGATTTTTTTAAATCATTTTCAGGACTTGCTGAAATGTGATTAATGTAACTGGGAAATGATGATTGAAGGTAGAGACTCTCATTTAGAAGGAATATCGGTCATGATTGATTATAGTTGCACATATCATACCCTCACCTGTCTCTTTCTCCCCACATAGGGGCAGGATTGGTGATGCTGCCCAGGTGTGTTGAGCATACCTTCTCAACAGATCCACGTGCATTTCATGAAGGTTGTTAAAAAGTTTTGCTAGGCTTATTTCACTCATGCCACTGAGTCTATGTGGTAATACTTACGTTGTAATGTACCCAATCACATCACTCTTAAAAGCCTTAATGACCTTGATCTGATTTTCAGTCTAATTTGGAAACATAGCTTTCCACTGTGGCATGGTTTTACATCCATATGTATTATTCCCAGTCAGTGTGGTATGGCCAGAGTAAAAATTTTGGGGTTTGATCCCTGCTTTTGTTTCTTTTTGCTACACAAATTGTCTGTAGCACTGGAAAAGGTCACAGAAACCTACTGAAATGGGATGAAGCATGTGAGAGGAAGAGGTGCCTCACGTGTCTGCATTGGTTCCCATGTAGCTTCTGCCTTAACTCAGAAGCAGCTCTTATCTCCTGGGGAGGCCTCTTCTCCTTCTCCCACCCTCTTTCCTTATGGCCTGCAGGTGTGGGCTGTAGCTTCTCTCATATTTTTGGCCATGGCTGAATTAGCACATTTTTATGGGATGCCTTTTTCAGCAGTGATGAAAATAGTCTAGAATTTTGATAATTCTGTTACTCTGTAAAATCCATTAAAATACTTTGCTTAAGTGTCATAAGAGTTCTTTAGGCTTATTATCATTACTGGTTTAGAGACCATGGCTCTATTGTAGAGGGAGTTATTTAGATGTAGCAAACTCAATGAGTTTATGGTCTTCTGCTTTCCCAGTGAAATTGAAATAAGGTCAAAGATGAAATGATTTTCATTTCTGATATGGCACAGAGCAATTTGTTTTTAATCTACGCTCCTTATTTTCAATAGCATAGGGCACCATAGAATAAGTAAAGCACCTTTTTGACATGTGCAGGTCGCTAGTATTACAGACTCCAATCACCTATGATTTTTGTTCTCATATCCATCTCCAATAGCCTGTACTCTGCAAATCACCAAGAAGGTATGTAGAGCTTGTGATGCCGCCGAGTAGCTTAGCTGCTGTGATGTCTTGCTTGCTTCTCTTGCCCAGCAGGATTGCTGCAGGTCAGTTGCAGATCATCTGCCTGTATGTGGTCAGCAAGGCTCTGACCTCTCCCTGACTTCAGAGCACCTTTGCTGAGTTAGTCTAAGGACAGGAACTAAACCCTGCACTGAGACACAGAGCTGCTACTGACAGGTTGACCCCCAGTGGGTCCATTTGAGTTGTAGTGGGATATGAAGGCAACAGAAGGCTGTTGCTTGAGGAGAGGATTCATGGCAGAACCAGCAAATCCTGAGGACTGTGTAACTTGTGCTGAAGTTTATGTTGTGTTAAGATTTTGGCTTACTAATAAAACTCCATGAAGGGAGCAAGCCTGGTTTTGTTCTCTGTTTGACTGTGTTTGTACTGAGGGCTTTCCGAGGATGGCTGCAATAATGAAAGTTTCTCTTAAACCCTGGCACTTTGTGGGAAAGCTGACTGGAGTGTAATTGTAGCAGATGCTGGTACTGGGTGTACTCCTGTAAACATTTTAATGGGTATTGATCTACAGAAAACATCGTTTCTCCTTTTTGCATTTATTAGATGCTGCCGGTCAAGCATGTAGATCAGAGATATTCCAAAGCAGGTACATAAGGAGTGCTCTTATAAAGAGCAGATAAAAGTAATGCTAAAGCTTTTCCAAGTACTCATTTATTCACAGTAACGAAACCTTGGTAAAACGCAGAGTCTGATTTTTATAAAGTACTGACCCTTCTGGATTCCAGTGGAAATCAATGACAGCTGTTGATGCTAAGCATCTCTAAACATCTTATTTGTTGTTTCAGACCCAAGTTAAACCCCCATTGACTTCAGGCACTCATTTAATCAGAGTAAGGACAGGAGTATTTAGCCTTCTGACAGTCATTCTCACAGCAACATCTCTCTCCATTTCTCTGCTTGACTCAGGGATAAGATTTTATTTTCTTTAAAAATTCAATATATGTTCTCTGCAGAGAGCTCTGATACAGGGTTCTGCTCCTTACTAAGCATCTCTGACTGATACCCCACAACCCAGAGAAGTACTTGCAGCTTCGGCAGAAGTAACACAAGAAATTACCGCTGTTGCTGGTGATTAAAAGTGTGTTTTCTAAAATCATAAATAGAAATGCTAGAAAATAAGAGGAAGAAAAAGGTTACTGTAGGGAGTATCCTGTACTGAACTCACAGGCAATGCGTTAACACAAGCAATGATAAGGATCAGTCAAAGAGCTAGGATGCCGGTGTACATCTCAGGGCTCCATTCTGCTTGTATTTCTACTAAAGAAATTTGAAGATCACTTTGAACATAGTGTGTCTGTGTCAGGGAGTGAGTTTGTAGCATTTCTTTCTATGTTAAGGAGGAGGGGACATCTTCAGTTTCCACATTTTCACAGTCCAATATGCAAGCGTGAATCTCTTCAGTAGAAGAACTGCATGTGTGTATCCACAGTTAGAAGTTAGCCATTTAAACTATAAATTCACAGGAGCAGTCATATAAAATACAGCAGAGTATGTGGGATTGAGGATGGGGCATTGTTATTGATACCGGATTACCTGGGATCCCAAAACTGATCTCTGCGCCCTTCCACCACTGGAAGAAATGAGACATTTCAGACTAGTTTACCCTATTTTAGGAAATTCTCCTCCTCATTACTTCAAAGCAAATCTTACCTCATCATCACATGCTAGACAACATACCAAGAGAAAAATTCTTTCCAGTCCAAAATATGACTATCAGTTTTTGCACATGAGGCAGCATCACCGATGTCTCATGGTGATTCATCATGCTTCTGATCTGCTTTACTACAGAAGGCAGAGCTTGCTACCAAATACCCATAAAATATCTACTTTTCTCAGCTATTACTATTTAATAGCACGTGTTGGATGAGCAAATTCTTGTTTAATAAGTTCCAGGTAGATCACTGTACATTATAAAAGGGAGAGGATTTGCAATTTGTGGAAATAATGCTGTTCTAACAACAGTCATTTGATGACATCTGGTAAATTGTAAACTGTATTTACCATATCTGCTGTCTGTGCTCTTACAAGCATTTCAGAAAAATAAAGCCATTAGAAAGCCTTTTCCTTTTGGTGGAAACATTCCCTAATTTCTTGCCTTTCTTTGTGTTTCAGAGTAAAACAAAAAGCATCAGCATATTTCACTTTACATTTCTTCACATGTCAAATTAAAGTAAAGTTTTCTTTAGTTTATACAGCAAGAGAAAGTAAGGTAAGGGACAGTAATTGGACAGAACTAACAGACATTCCTATTTAAGGGGCAGAATAAACAGCATGTGCCCATTGGTTCTCAATTTATTCTAGCAGTGATTAAAATAGATCATCAGAAAATTAGCAAATACCATATGTCTGAAAGGTGAGAGCTTGAGGTTTTTCTACAAATGTTTAATTTTTCAGCAAAAACCCCTAAGAACAATGTACTGACTCTAGTAATGTAACTTTTATGGTTGATTAGGAAATTAGAGCAAGGCAGCAGCGTGATGGGCATGGGGATTTACAGTGGATGCTGCAGAGCTCATCGCAGCAAGGACAGCTTTTAGTAGGAAAAGGAAGGAAAAAATCCAAGTGCTGTTTCCACCCCTGCATGAGGAGAGGTCCAGAAGGCTAGCTAATAGTCTACCCATGGTCACCTGTGCACACCACTGATACCAGCTTGGCACTGGTCCTACAGAGACAGTAGCAAGGCCAAAACTGGACACAAATGCTGCAGGAGCTTCCCTGACTGTCTCTTCATCACTATATCGGGCCTGGGGAAAACAGAGACAGCATCAGGCTTCATGTGGGATTTCTCAGCAGGGCTCCTCTCCCATCTCAGATCTGAGAGACTGCAGTGATTTGTATCTTTGAATATGTTTTCGGTTCATTTTCCTTTAATGATGAAAGGGGTGTCAACACAAAGGAAGACGTATCTGTCACTCCACACCACTCTGGTTTCTAGCAGCAGGCATGCTGCTGCTTGGAGCTGGCTAGAAAAAATACTGTGGTCGATTTTGTGGTTGGTTTTCTGAGGAAGGAAAAAAATGCCAACACTGATAACTGATTCTCAGAGCATGCAAAGCCATAAAGAAAAAAATGTGCCTGAAGATTATCCTCAAAAACCTGAAACCTTTCAAATGTTACCATGATGCCTCAGAGTGCCTCTTCCTGCATGGCCATACCCTGTGTCCCCAGGACCTTGGTGGCTTGGACCTGGAGATAAGCATCATCTCCCCTCCTTAGGGGTCCTTGTGGGAGTCTCTGGCTGCAGTATCCCATGGGAAATGTCTGTTGGGGGAACACAGCTCATAAAGCATGTTCTAGGCAAGAGGTACCCAGCTTCTATCTCCCAAGAGTCAGGGAGTGGCTGAGGCTGAAGGTGCCTCTAGAGCACATCTAGTCCAGCCCGTGCTCAGAGCAGGGTCAGCTGCTGTGGGTTGCTCAGAGCTACATCCAGTTGAGTTCTGAATATCTCTAAGGATGGAGACCCTGCATCCTTTGAGCAACCTGTGCTAGTGTTTGTTCACCCTCACAGTAGAGAAATCAGTGATGATGGCGACACTTCCAAACACAAAAGCTAATTATCAGCCTCTTCAGGTTTTCTCTCTCTTTTTTTTTTTTTTTTTTTAAGGAAAAGAAAGAAAGGCAACTGTTTTCATAAAACGAAACCATTTTTTTTAAAGGTCACCTAGTTTTTCCTCTACAAACTCTCCACCTGGACACTTTGGGAATACTCCCACTACTGTCTTCATACCAGAGCACCACCTACCTGTGGATTGCATTGCACTGTTGACATAAGGGTTGCTGATACTGTTGACAATTATTAGCATTATTTGTTTAGCACCTGGCAAAGGTAGTCACGCTCTTTGCACTAGGCACTGCCCAAACAAACTGAAAGGAAGACAACCTGTTCCCAAAGAAAGTGTTATTTACCTCTTAAACAGTAGGCTGCAAAGAAATGGATGATGGCAAGGAAGGACACTTTAGGGCACAAGGATTAACTTTTGTGCTATTTTTTTTTGTGCTTTTTAGCATCATTGTTTCCCTTGTCATGGCCATACATGGGAGTAAGAACAAGATCCTGGCCACACTATCCCAGGGCACTAGCCATTCAGATGGACGGAGATGTCCTGTAGGTGTGACCTTTTCTGGAGACATATGAAATCCCTCTGGTGCCTGTTGTGCGCTATGTTAATTTTTTAAAAGCTGCACTCCAAGTGCACTTAACAATACATATTTTAGAAGGACACACTTTTTTAAAAGCCTAAGAAATAGTAATTTACATTTTTCAGTGGTGATATTTTTCAGTCAGGAAATTATCTCAAGAGGAAACAAAAGCAAATGCACAGTTATTTCTTCTCTTGGAAAAATGCCTTTCTATTGAAAAGACATATTTTCAAGTCTGCAAACAAGAGCAGTAGGGGATTTCTTTTCCCAATACTTCTTCCCAAGTAGAGAAAGAAATAAAATAAAAAAAAAAAATCAGAGGAAGAAAATGTGTTTAAGGAGGCAGATGCCAGAGTTTTGAAGGGTGTCCAAGACTTTTGGGGCAGTCTAGCACTTGCCCTTCCAAATGACTCCACTGAGAAGAATGCCTGGGAAAATCAAGAAAGGAGATGAGGTGGCAGAGTCAAGCACATAGCACATGAAAATCATGTCTTTGGAGATTCTAAGGAAAAGGTAAGAAATTCATCTAGGACGACATGCCTGGGTACCCCATACTCAAAGCAAAGTGTGGAGGTCTGGAGGCTTCTTCCAGCTGCACATTTCTGGTATTTCTTGTGACACTGTTTATTCATATGCTCAAACTGAGCATTTTGCCATGCCAAGTCTGAGAGTCTACTTTGGTCAGAACCATCCTGCGTGTCTCTGGGCATGGTCTTTGTCCATGGTTTTCCACCTACCTCAGCTCACCTGACTGTGAAGCTGTGCCAGGGAGTGAGTTCACCTGAAAGAGAACTACTTGTATAATGTTCCTATTTCCTTACTTTTTCTGTGAAACTGCTTTTCCTTTAACTTCAAGGAGTCAGCAAAATATGTTAATTTACGATTGCCAGGTGATATAACCACATATGTTACAACTACAGGTTTCCTGAAACTAGGAAAATATATTAATGTTCATAACCTGAAGTCAACTAGAAGAAAGCATCAACAACTTTCAAGACATTTCTTTGTTTTTTTTCTTTTCTTTTTCTTCCTGTCCTCCATACCTGATGTTAGGTTGCTAGTTACTCCAGGGATATGAGAGATATTTATATATATTATTTACCCAGTTTTGGTGGAGGGTTTTTTTCATATTTGCATGCTTTAGTTGTGAGCAGTTTGGGGTTCTGGTACAGTGAGAAGGTGGTGGTATGTCTGCAGCCTGTTACACAAAGCTTTCCTGTACGCTGGCCTTTTCCCACCTAGTCAGACATTATCCCATTTTGGAATGACAAAATACTTCTTTTTGCAAGATGAAGCAAAGGGAGCTTGAACAGGTTTCTCAGACCTCACAAAGGCAAAACTCCCATTAATGGCAAGGAAGAAACTGATTTGTTCAATCAAAAACAGTGGTAAGAACACCGGTGCCGACTTTTGCTTCTAGCCAGGTGGGCTTTTTGGAGGGCTGTGGTGGAGATATTGCCTCCCATCTCCCTAGAATGCTGAGCGGTGCCAGCCTGCCCTTGCAGCTGGGCGTACCTTGACTTGAAATGCTCAGCATTGCCCTTTACTCAACACCTGCAGTGGTGGCACCTGGTTCAGTAAAGCGGCCAGCAGCTGCTGGTGCTTGCTGCAGGCAGAAGGCAACATCTCAATGTTCTGAGGATATGGAGCTGTGGAGGTTTCTTGCATGGTTTGGAAGCAGGAGCTGGTATCCATCAAGATGTGGGCATGTAAATCCAGCCTCAACATCAAAGACATGTCCCACAGGGAACAACAGTGAACTTCTTATAGACTCAGTTGCAACACAGATGCTGTTTCTGGCTTTGGCTGCAGATGCAGTCAACAGTGGAGAAATCAGGTCAGGATGAAGGGCGACATCTCATTCCTTCCCAAGGAGGAGAGGCACGGCTAAGAATGCAGCTGTTGCTTTGACACAGGCAAAGGTCCCTCTCTAATGCTCTGTGTTTGCAGACCATATGTTACATCCCAGCTTTCTCTCTCCTGTTTACTTCTATCCATTTTCCCATGTGCCATCAGCTCTGACGCTTTTTTCTTTTCTACTCTCTCTTGACCAGCAGACTGTAATTCCTAGGTCATCTTCAGAGGAGATGCAAAGCAGTAAAATCCCAAGCCTTGGGGTGATGCTGGAAGCTGATCCTCCAGCAAAGCCCAGAGAAGCCTTGCTTTTCAAGGGATCACTCTAAGTGCTCTCTGAAACACAAAACCATTTAGCAGGTTATTTGACACAGTTATTTCCTTGGCCCACGTAGTAAAGCACATGTAAATTTGTATTGTAGTGGAAGCACCGTGTTTTATGATGAGTTTACATACTGTCTTTGTTACTGCGCTTCTGGATGATAGCAGTCAGCTGCAGATCCGGGCTCTGCACGTTGTGGCCTAATGAAGAAAAACTCAGAAAGAGCATCAGACATCTTTGATGTAAACAGGCCAGCAGAGACTCTTTCGAAAGCAGAAAGCACCAAATAGCAGGAAACAATTTCAGTCCATGTAGCTTCTCTCCATCAACACATAGCCCAAAAGCACTTTGATTTTCTCCTATCCACATTCTTGTTTCTCTGCAAGGTGATTCCTGCCACCTCCTCTGAGCTTTTGTACTCTCTGTGGTGTTTTTGCCAGCTAACATGAATACTTGGAGATTCTCATAGTTCAGCTAGCTAGCTTAAAACTGTGATT
This sequence comes from Athene cunicularia, assembly GCF_003259725.1. Classification (NCBI taxonomy): domain Eukaryota; kingdom Metazoa; phylum Chordata; class Aves; order Strigiformes; family Strigidae; genus Athene; species Athene cunicularia. Next base: position 66,212,382 of record NW_020799092.1, read on the forward strand.
TTTATAGTCCACTGGAATACATGGTGTAAAACAATAGCCACAGAAATGCAAGCACCCTCAAAATACTTCTACCTACATGGAAAGAAAAATGGGTCTACTGGAGATTGTAATAACGATATAAAATCATTTTGATCAATGATATCTTGCAACAGTCTCCAGCCCATTCCAGCAATTTTATTTTATTTGCATTTATTTCCAGATTTTATTTGCATGCTGCAGTTAGTGTTTTCTTTGGAACTGCAATGTTCTTCTCAGAAATATGTTGACCCTCCAGCCCATATTTACTAAGTAGATGCCAACTAGGCCTAGGTTCGGTGATGTTTACAAGGCTGGTGTTACAGGGATTTAAGCAGAAAACAACAAAAAACAATACACAAGCCAGAGCAGTTCTCACTGGCAGTTCAAAAATGCTTGCATGGGGTCATGGGTGCTTGGCTCAGATTCAGAGATTGTTGCTGACTCAGACTCTCATCTTTCAGTAAAACTATACTGTAGAAGAACAAAAATTAATTTTTTTTTTTCTTTCTTTCCAAGCAGCTCCAAGACCCAGAGAAAGAGTTTTCAGGATGCCAGAGCCAGCGAAGTCCACCTCTGCCCCCAAAAAGGGCTCCAAGAAAGCTGTGACGAAGACCCAAAAGAAGGGCGATAAGAAGCGGCACAAGAGCAGGAAAGAGAGCTACTCCATCTACGTCTACAAGGTGCTGAAGCAGGTCCACCCCGACACTGGCATCTCCTCCAAGGCCATGGGCATCATGAACTCCTTTGTCAATGACATCTTTGAGCGCATCGCTGGAGAAGCCTCCCGTCTGGCCCATTACAACAAGCGCTCCACCATCACCTCCCGGGAGATTCAGACGGCCGTGCGCCTGCTGCTCCCAGGAGAGCTGGCCAAGCACGCTGTCTCAGAGGGCACCAAGGCTGTCACCAAGTACACGAGCTCCAAGTAGCTGGACATCACCTCTCCAATGGGATCATCAAGCATTGGACCCTCCACGCAAGCACAGGTGGGCAGCCATGGTCTGGATAAACATCTCAGCTATTATCAACAGCAATTTACAGCCTTGGGATGGGCATGAGAAGTTGCCTGGTGGAAGAGGAGAGGATGATCTGGATGTCTGCCGTCTGACCTTCATAGTCTGTTTGGGATGTGCAGCGGGTTCAGCAAGGTTGGTGGAGGAGGCCCCTGCTTTCACATCTCATCCAAAGGACTGACCAACTGTAGTATATCCAAACTCTCCTCTGCTTGGCAAACATGCATGTTTGGCGCTGGTGGGGGAGACTGGCAGCAGCAACACAAAGACACTGTCTTTGAAGTCTTCCTGTTTGGCTGCTTTCTCACACTGATCCTAGATGGGCACCTAGAAGTCAGCACTGTTACCCTCTCCCTCATAGCCTGGATCTGTCCTGGGGTACAGCAGCACAGCCCACCCAGTGCTGGCAGAAGTGACATTGACAGCTACTGGGCACAGGCTGTAGAACAAAAACCATATTGATTCAACAGCTATCTGTGCTTGACAGCCGGTGTTAAAGAGCAAGCCTGGCAGGCAGGCAGATTACTCTGGATGAATGAGCCATCAAGCAGACTGAGGGTGCTGGCGCTGGTGCTGCCACTGCCCACTGACTCCCCCCTCATGCCAAGGCAGAAGGACGGACAGGGGGGATGTTGGGGCTGGGTCGCTACCTTCCCCAGCTGCTGCTTTGCTTGCTTTAGGACTTGCTTTGTTGCGCAAGATGTTGCTAATTCTGCTGCTTTTCAAAGACTTTCCCGGCCTCGATGATGCCCGGGCTTTTCCCTTCCACCATAAGTGTGGGCAAGATGGGGTGGTGCCCATGGGGGTTCCCTCACCTGCAAGTGTTAGAGTGGTGCAGGACAAACAGCACAGACGTGTTGGGAGGGGACTGAGGATTTGGGAAGGCATCTGGAGTGGGAGCAGAGGTGGTTAATGCAGTCTGGGAAACAGGCAGGATCCCCACAGAGGGTAGCTCACCTGGCCCTGCCTTCCCTGCTTTATTCGCTGGCTAGAAAGCAAAAGCAAAACCCAGAGCTGGGTGGGTATAGAGACACTCACCTGCATCCCAGTGATGTTTTAAAGATTAAATAAATTTAAACTACTTCAGATAATCCCCACATCTTCTCAAAGACCACAGTAAGGTGAGCAATAACAAAATCCTAATAAAAGCCATAGAAATTAGTAGAGTCTTGGTTACAGGTTTATCTTTCCAAACTGCTGCACAGCAGAAGAGCATGTGTAGAACTGGTGTGAAATTGAAGCTTCCTACTCAAAACACAAAATTAGCCAACATTTAAAAAAAAATATCAAAATCTCTGGTAGGCAGTAGTGCTCAGATAAAAAATATTCATGGTAAAATAACAACTGCTTTCTGCAGCTTATTCTTTAAATAAAAATGGCAGCAAAGACACAGGATCCAGAACTAAGTGCAGATTCTCCCCAAACTCCAAAACCTTTTAATTGAAAGGTAAATTCATAGCCTGAAATAACAACCTTGCAGTACATCTCTCACTTTCCCCTATGTTTATATCTATCCTGTTTCTTTACACTTTGAGAATGATGGGGACCCTTGACAAATTTATGTTGGTTTTGGAGCTGTAGGACTTGTCTTGGTTTTGTAAGTAAGTGTTGCAGTCATTTTCCACTTGGTCTGAGGGGAGGACTGCATAGACCTGCTCAACCAAGAGCACCTCAGAAACCTGACAGCAGCTTGGGGTCTCATGTGGTCTCTGAGCAAGTTGCTTATGGGCTGCTCCTGTCCCCTGCTTTGAGTTCGAACACCTCACACCCAAAAAGGAGCTTTCCTCCCACATTTTGCTCAGTGCTAAGACACAGCCAAGTTTCATACCCTAATGCCAGCAGGAATCCCTAGTGGTATCTTTCAGAAGGAGCACAGATTAGCACTTCCTTTTGTTTTCCAATCGAATAGTCAAAACCCGATACCAAAGATGAAAATATACCTGCAGTGGGCCTAGAGCCACCATCCTTGGTCTCTCTCCCACTAGAAATCGGGCAGTGAATGATGCAGACGGGGAATATAAGGAATCAAGGACTGGCTGGCAGCACTGGAACTTTTTCTTCCTGTCCCTATGAGCTGCAGATCAGAAGTCTTCTTGAAAGGAGGAGTCTTCCTGAAAGTAGGAATTCAGAGTGGAATAGATCTGTTCCAGTCCAAGTGGTGTGTGTGAGCCAGGACACACATCTCCCAGGAGTACCTGTCACAGCCTCTGAAATCCTCACTTTTTCGAGCAGAGCCAAGTCCTGCTCCGGTCTCATCAAGCTGCAAGAAGTCACGAAAATAAAATGAGGCATTGTCCCTCCACGATCTCCTGGACAGCTCAGGCAGCTGGGGACAAGGCTGGGTGCTCAGACAAGAGCTGCTGGCCCCGTACACGTGCTCACAGAGTACTGGTCTCATTTATTATCTGCCACTGTTGCCACTCTCAATTTTTGGAGATTGTTTCAGAAAGAGGAGAAATGGCAATTTATAAAGATACTTGAAGGCTTAAAGAGGATTTTTATATTGTCTAAAGCTGAGTGACTGAGACTGGTCATGTCCATCAGTTTATAGTTTAGGCTGTCATTTCACACATCATTTGCTCTTCACTCTCCCTTTGTATTGTTTCTTTACTTGCCCGGGATAATGTGAAGCACATGATTGAGGAACTGACCCAGGTTAAAATGAACCTTTTCTTGCAAGCTTTGTTTTAACCCAGTTCTGGTGGCTGATCTGTCACTGTTGTAGAGACACTTGTGCCAGCGAAGGAAAGGGCTGATCCAGTAAGGGCAAGGCTCGCATAAGCTAGAACTGATGCAGAAAGCTGTTGGGAAATTAATAGCCTTAGGGTCAAGGAAAAATGAAGAAAGGAAATCTGTCTCCTGCAGTGGTCCAGTCAGCAGCATAGATGTGGGTTATAAATACAGTGCTATGGGTGTTACCCTTGCAGTGTCTTGTAAGCAGTTCTAACAGTCCTGATGCTGGAAATCAGACACATCCCATTTTGCCAGATCCCAGGGGACACAAGTGTTACACAAGGGAAAGGGAACAGATTGGAAGGCAAACTTTGCTCCCATGCAGCCACCCAGGTGTAGTGGTACAGCAGGTAAACAGCTTGCAAGTCAGCCTGTCCTTCCCACAGCTGCCTGCCACAGTACAGGAGTACACTCAGAGCAGTTTAATGGGAATTATTTTGACTGTGATGAGCTTGGACTGAGCCTTAGTAGTAGAGGCAATAAAAAATGGTCTAAAAGTTCAAGCATTGATTGTCCACTCAGTAATCTGAGGTGTGATGTATTCCACAGTTGCCTGGTAAGGCGGATTTGCCGCAGAAGAGGAGTTCTGCACTTCAGGATCTGTGCTTTTGAAAAATATGTATTTCCAGCTCTGGAATTGATAAAATGTTTTAAAACTGAAGATAATACACTGGGCCCCACTGTCCTTACCTGATTCCTACTGCAATCCCAGAACAATCTCTGGGTCATACCCCTGTTTTGTCAATTAAAAAAAAAAACCAAAAAAACTGCAGTTTGAAAGTTGGGAAAGGAAGCTGAAAAAGAGTAATACAGCCTTGATGTTAACCTCAAAGTAACCGCATGGACATTACTGCACCGCATTAGTTGTTTTGAAGTACAATTTAAGAGAGAAAATTAGCTGCTATAGATCTACTCCTGATTTTCCACCCTGCTTCCCTGGAAGGGCTTAAAGTCCGTCCGCCCTTCACAACAGAGCTCAACCTACCGAAGAACTGAGTGGCCACATGCACAGAGTTTTGCTCCTGCTCAGGACAGGTCTTTTAGTTAAGCTCAGGGAAAAGAAGTAAAGAGAAGTGTGGAGTCTGAGTGCCTGATCTGGGACGCTGCTGCATGTCCTCGGAAGGCATTCCTGAGCTGAGACCCCTGAAGAGCCCTGTCCAGAGGAGCCGCATGGCTGTATGCCCTTCTGCCCTGGTGACAGGCAGCCATGAGGAGGTAGCCCCAAGTCCTGGCCACCCCTGAAGTCAAGCTTGGCATGGCCTCTGCACAGCCCTGAGCATTTGTCCCATCGTAGCATTTCCTGGCGGTTTACATCCAGACCAAATTGTTTACAAGGAAAGAAAGAATGTGAACTAAATCTTAAAAACCACTTGCTGCCAGAATTTCAAGAGTTCCCTGGGACCAGCACTTGGGGAGCACTCTCTCATGCTTACTCTCCATGCATGGTATCTTGTGGGTTTATGTACACAGTTTTTCTGACAGTAAGTGTTACATCAGGTATGATCTATGTTATATTACTGCTGGTTTATGACCTATCTTATTGTTAATTACCTGTTTTCTGTTAAATGTATAAATAAAACGTCAATGCCAACCCATTGAAAGTCAGAAGAGACACAGCTGTCAGGATGTCTTTGCTTATTCTGTATCACCCAAGCCCTACATTTCTCTTTCTCAATCATATTTCCTCCAGACCCAGAGTGGCAGCAGCCACCCTACCAGCAGAGATGAAGCCCATCTGGTCCTGTCAGAGGGTCAGTCAAAAATCAGAGCAGCCCCACACCAAGGGGATGTCACACACTGCCGCTGTGAGCCCTCATGGGATGTCACTCACCCCAAAGATGGGTGCAATATGAGCATGTGTGTGTGTTTTCAAGCCCTTCCAGCAAGCTTGTCCCTAGCAGAGCCAAGCCCACAACCTGTCCTTGTCACACTTCTGTTCGGGGTGTTCTCTGCCTGGCCCCTATAATTTAACCCTGAGGGGCAACACTCTTGACTTGCTCAGACTGAAGCACTGTGAGATTCTGTGGTTGGAAAAGTGGTTTATGCACATTCAGAATTTCTGTTTATCTGAATTAATGATTGCTGCCACTAGAAACATCTTTCCTTGAACTATGAGAAGTTACAGGCAACAAACATGGAGTGACATGTATCTCAAAATGCCAGGACGAAAAAGGTCTTCCTTTTAAAGAATGATTGGTGACTATACTTGTGTGAAACGCTTGCTGGAAATCAGCATCATAATGCACTCACTGGAGAGGGAAATGCACATGCCGTGCTAGATACTGTGTGCTGGAAAAACAAGCTAAGAGTTCAGATATGGCATATAACAGAAATCGAAGCTAAAAAGATAGAGAGTCTTTCTAAAGACAGACTCATAAGCTTGACATAATTGGGGAAAATCAGTATGGGGAGAAAAAATTCCTTATAACTAACTGAAGTATTTCTTTCCAAAGAAATGAAGTATGCTACTTGTAATGCTGATTTCCATTTTGATACCACTTTGCAGAGTAGCACCCACAATGTACTTCCATAACAGAACTGACACCTGGGTCTCAGGAAGACCCAAACCAGGTTACAAAATGTGGTGTATAACCTATGGTCATGCTCCTCCAGGATGTTGGGAGATAACTAATTTATTTAGTTACTCCATTATTATTTAGTTACTATTGACTGGTTATTCAAAGACCATTAGTTGGACTCAGGTGCCACAATGACTAAAGCTGTTGGCAGAACGATAGAAGAACTCAGGAGCATCAAAAGAAACTATGAGAGAATGAGGTTTAAAATAAGTGAAGAGGAGCAGCGCTTCATGTAACAAGCAGTCCACCTGTTCAGCCCTTTGCCAACAGATATTTGAGATGCTAGAATTTGGTTCAAGGACAAATTAATGGGAGAGAAATCCACTGAAAGTTGCTAAGCACATATAAACTATGCTGAAAATTATTAGAGGATGAGAGAATATGAAGGAGAAGTTATTGTATTTGTCTGGCCTACTCCTAAAGTCTTTCTTGCCTATTCAGTCATGGCCACTAATAAAAAAAGTTTAGGGTTGGATGCTCCATAGGGCTGATCCAGGTTGTCTTTGTAAATTCATGTAATGTCTGCCTGGTACTACATATGAACTGTGAGGAGTTTCAGGCAGTTTTCTTAGTCCTCTGAAGCTTAGAAGAAAGCATAAAAGAAAGGTTTTTTTCTTCCTTTCCTACATGCCTCCTGCACTTGCATTGATGGTTATGTGGATTGTGTTAGCCTGGCTTACAGGAAAGATGTAAGAGATGTTTTGTTTCTAAAATAGAGTTAATAAACACAGATGGTGTGAGAAAGAGAGAGGAATTGAGCTTCTGCTTTCTCATATAAAGGAAAGCTGTTCTCAAAAACATTTCTCATTTTCTGCCTTGAAGCAGTTGATTAAAAAAAAAAAAATATGCACAATTTCCTGCCTTTTAATGTCCATAATGCTAATTTCTCCCCCCCCCAATCTCTTACAGAATTCATTCAGAAAAAAATTCTTACAGATTTAACTGTCTTCCAAAGACAGAAGATTGTAATAGAAATGGGAAGATTGGTAAAGAATGGGGAAGGAATGGCAATGGCTGGGTGTGAGGCACCAGATGGGACTAAAGGCAGGAGACTACAAGTGAATGCTAAAAGAGTGGCAGGTGCTGATGGGACCTCAGTCAGGAGCCTACCAAGATGCCAGCACACACACAGTGTGCAGCTGCTCAGGACAGAATCAGGGAAGCAAAAGGGAATAAATTCTGGTAACTCCCAGAGGTGAAGCAGGATGGACAGTGTAGTTGCTGTCAGTAGCTAAAGCGTACAAAAGGAGCATCCAGAGACAGCACATGGTCACCAATCTGAGAGGAACCCAGGAAATTTGATGAGGACATGATGTCACCATCCCTCATTGAGTAATTGTGAAGATGGACAAATCCTGGTGTCTGCATGCTGGCCAGATGGCTGGGATACACCCATCTTGTGAGTATGTAGGTACAAGAATATGAGCATGACTGAGTCAAATCAGTACTGCTTTAAAATAAATTCAACTGCCTATAAGGTTGTGACTATGAAGTCACTCTCCTATAGGGTCTTGCGTTGAGTTGCTACACTGTGGCTGCTCATTCTTTATTTGCATACATCCAGCCTCTGAGCAGGACAAGTATCTCATGTACACTTCTCCCAATTTATTTGCCATTGAACCTCGTCCTGTGCAGATGTGGAGCACATTCTTTATACAAAGTAAATCCAGATTTGCCAACACTGGAAAAAGTGTCCACAGCTTTTTAAATAAACCAGGAGATGCTTCTGACCTAACCTGCCCCATAGGCTAGGACGTGTCCTGGTGAATACCAAGCTACTTCTTGAAAACGTAGCTCCAAATGGGAGAGCCATTGAGTGCTGTCGATATAAGCTCTCAGTCTCCTCCCTTCACCTTGAGACTGTCTGGGAAGACCAACAAAAGTGAAGGAAATGTGAGGGTGCTATTGCCATTTCACATTTTCTTTTCATAGGCTTTTGGTTTCTTTGGAGGGCTGCAATATTCAAGGGCTCCCAGGAAGCCCGGTCTTGCAGACACTGATGGAAACAGGCTATTGAGCTGCTTCATGTCAATAAAACTTGCTCTTGTAGGAAGCTTTCTGAGGCATGTCTCAGTTCTAGCAAAGTGGGAAGCCTGCAACAGCAAGGGGTGCCTGAGCATGCTGAGGTTGATGGTTGCTTTTGTTGAGAGGTTACTTTCTGGGGGATGAGCATTTATCCCACAGCTACTTCCTCCTGTCATCAAGGTAATAAAAAGTCATATCTGAGTGCTGATTTAAGAGATGCAACATCCTCCCTTCTCTTCCACAAACACCCTGCAATGCCATGTCCACATGAACTCACACTAAGTGCATACTGCTCCCATACTGACTTGCACTCTGGCCTGGGTCTAGACCAAATCAGCTGCAGCTTTAAGTAGAAAACTCAGTGGGAGAGCAAAAGAAGAATATTCAAATTCATCCCCCAGCCCCTTTTGCAGCTTGTGTTATAGCAAAAGGGCCCAGACACCTCTTGCCACAGCTGATCTCAGCTAACAAAAGCTGTCTCCGTGGGGTCCACTAGTAGCCCCTGGCCACTTAGCAGGAGAGAGCCAGAGCTCTTTTTAGCCCAGATGATTCAACACAAAGAAGCCTTTATAGCTCAGCAGCAGGCATCTTGTGCCTCTTCTCATCACGCCTCTTCTCAAGTTCTAAATACAAGGGGACAAAAGTTATTACAAACCCCTGATTCTGTCAATTCCCTGAACATATGCCTGTAATGCTGTTTCTGGCATTTAAGTATCTTTAAATGGAAAAGAGAGAGCTCTTAGGAGTCATGGGACACTGCATGCAACATCTCTCTGTCAGAGCCAGCATCTTCCCTGGCATAAACTAATCACCACTTGTGATACTCTGTGTTTGCAGGGCAGGATACTGAACAACACTGAACAGCAGCACAAGAAAGTTCAATGCAAGCAGCTGCACACCATGAAAGATGAACAGGAGGTCCTCCATGCCAAGGGGTATCTCAGCAACCAAGAGCTCAGCCATATTTTAAAGGGATTATAAGTGCATAAATGGCAAGAAGAATTTTAATAACAAAAGACTAAATATATGCAAGTTTGCAAGTAGTGGTAACTCTCTGCTATAGGAAAGTTACACTAGATACAAAGGAGCAGCGGGAAGAAGTCTTATCCCACCTGCCAGCTGGTGTGGGGCTTGCAGAAACAGCCCATACCTGTCTGCCTTGTCAAGGAACCTCCCCCAGGTAGAGACAGAACAGAAATTCATGCCCTAAGTACCCTATTCACGTGAATGAATAGTCAGTTCAAACTGTTCAGAAAGGAATAATTTTGGAAGTTTCCCCCCCCCTTTTTTTTTTTTTTTTTTTTTTTTTTTTTTTTTTTTTTATTAATTTACCATTTGGATCACATTTTTAATGTTTTCTTTGGGACTTAGCCTAGGTATGGATAACTTTGACACCCAGGTACACACCTGCCAAGGCCTAAGCAGGCACCCGCTCTGGAAGTGACCTAGAAAAATGTGAAGTCAACCTAAATACTTGCAGTTTTGTTTCTGGGCACAAAGATGCCAAAGCATCTGTGCCTACACAAGGCTGAACAACTTTGTACTGATACCTATTCCTGGTGTTCTTCCAGTTTCTCTCTAGCAAGCTGTTTTAGGAAAAGCAAAGTCCTAATTTCCAGATTTCTTTCCTCCCTCTGTTTGGATGAGTGGGAAAGGGGGCTTGAAATAAGACCCCTAGCAGTTATGAGGAACACAGGAATTGCTGAGTGTAGCCACCTGTTTTCCAGCTCACAACCTCTTGCCTTGCAATTACTCCTCTTCTAACCTGGGGCATGCCTTTCTACCCCTTCTGCCAAGGCTGAGCCACTGTTTGGAAAAAGGAAAGCAGGGAAAATACATGAAGGAAGAAGTAAGCATTTCTGAAGTAAAGGATAACAGATCAATACCCTAGAAACTGCTTGTTTCTATCCCTTAAATGATTAATGAGAAAAGTGAACATGACTTGTTAAGGATAACAAAAAATGTTTCTATAAATTCATTAACAGCAAAAGAAGGATTGGGGAAAATCTCCCTCCTTTACTGGATGTGGAGGGAAACATGGTAACCAAGGATGAGGAAAAGGCTGAGGTGCCTTTTTTGCCTCAGTCTTTAGCAGGGAAACTGGCTGTTCCCTGGACACCCAGGCACATGAGCTGGGAGGTGGGGAGGGGAAGCAGACTGAGGTCAGCACAGTTGAAGAGGAGGTGGTCAGAGACCTGCTACACCACTTGGATGCGCACAAGTTTGTGAGACCAGATGGGTTACACCCAAGGGTGCTGAGGGAGTTGGCAGATGTGCTTGCCAAGTCATTGTCCATGATTTACCTGAAGTCCTGGCTGACTAGGGAGGTCCCATTGGACTGGAGGGTGGCAAATGTGACACCCGTCTACAAGAGAGGCAGAAAGGAAGATCCAGGACTATAGACCAGTCAGTCTGACCTCAGTGCCAGGGAAGGTCATGGAGCAGCTCATCTCGGGTGCCATTAAAAGTCATATAATGGACAACCAGGGGGTCAGGCCCAGTCAGCATGGGTTTTTGAAAGGCAGGTCCTGCCTGACAAACCTGATCTCCTTCTACAACAGGGAGACCTGCTTATTGGATGAGGGAAAGGCTGTGGATGTTGTCTACCTTGACTTCAGTAAGGCCTTTGACATCATTTCCCACAGCATTCTCCTGGTGAAACTGGCTGCTTGTGCCTTGGATGGGCACACGTTTCTCTGAGTAAAAAACTGTCTGGATGGCCGGGCCCAAAGAGTTGTGGTAAATGGAGTTAAATCCAGCTGGCGGCCGGTCACGAGTGGTGTCCCCCAGGGCTCAGTTTTGGGGCCACTCTTGTTTAACATCTTTATTGATGATCTAGACGAGGGGATCGAGTGCACCCTCAGTCAGTTTGCAGCTGACACCCAGTTGGGTGGGAGTGTTGATCTGCTCGAGGGTAGGGAGGCTCTGCAGAGAGACCTGGACAGGCCGGAGCCATGGGCTGAGCCCAACTGGGGAAGTTTCCATAAGGGCAAATGCCGGGGGCTGCCCTTGGGCCACAACAACCCCCAGCAGCGCTACAGGCTTGGGGAGGAGTGGCTGGAGAGCTGCCAGTCAGAGAGGGACCTGGGGGTGTTGATTGACAGCCGGCTGAACAGGAGCCAGCAGTGTGCCCGGGTGGCCAAGAAGGCCAATGGCATCCTGGCTTGTGTCAGCAATAGCGTGGCCAGCAGGGACAGGGAAGGGATCTGACCCCTGTACTCGGCACTGGTGAGGCCGCCCCTCGATTCTTGTGTTCAGTTTTGGGCCCCTCACTATAGAAAGGACATGGAATGACTCGAGCGTGTCCAGAGAAGGGCAACTGAGCTGGTGCAGGGTCTGGAGCACAGGTCGTACGGGGAGTGGCTGAGGGAACTGGGGGTGTTTAGTCTGGAGAAGAGGAGGCTGAGGGGAGACCTCATCGCCCTCTACAGCTCCCTGAAAGGAGGGTGCAGAGAGATGGGGATGAGTCTCTTTAACCAAGTAACAAGCAATAGGACAAGAGGGAATGGCCTCAAGTTGTGCCAGGGAAGGTTTAGGCTGGGTATTAGGAAGCATTTCTTTAGAGAACGGGTTGTTAGGCATTGGAATGGGCTGCCCAGGGAGGTGGTAGAGTCCCCATCCCTGGAGGTGTTTAAGAGTCGGGTTGACATAGCGCTGAGGGATCTGGTGTAGTTGGGAACTGTCAGTGTTAGTTTAATGGTTGGACTGGATGATCTTCAAGGTCTTTTCCAACCTGGACAATTCTGTGATTCTGTGACTTGGAGCAGTAGACCATTCTTTAGCAAGTGCCATGTCCTTCAGGCTTGACATCAGGTGGTTTCACTTTCTAATATTTTTAGACAAGGGGTCAATTTAGGAGGGGGACATGGGTGAAGTTTCCTTGGAAAGCAGGCACAACTATTATTCCTGAATCTCCCACACATCTCTAACACAGCTAAGTACTTGCACACAGGTGGAAATCCAACCTCTCTTTCTCATTGTAGTTTCAAAACAGAAGTCGTCTTCTTATCTGGGTCTGAAGATCCAAGCACTAGTAATAGTAGCATCTGTTGTTCCTGTTCTTACCAACCTTCATAAAAGGTCTTTTGCCTTTCCCCACTCATCACCCAGCCTGTATTTGTGCTTGGGATTGCCCCAACCCATATGCAGGACCTTGTACTTGGCCTTGTTGAACTTCATGAAGTTTGCATGGGCCCACGTCTCCAGCCTGTCCAGGTCCCTCTGGGTGGCACATCCCTTCCTTCCAGTGTGTTGACCACACCACACACCTTGGTGTCATCGGCAAACTTGCTGAGGGTGCACTCCATCCCACTGTCCATGTTGTTGACAAAGATGTTAAACAGCGCCGGTCCCAGTACTGACCCCTGAGGAATGTCACTTGTCACTGGTCTCCACTTGGACATCAAGCTGTTGACCGCAACTCTTTGAGTGTGACCATCCAGCCAATTCCTTATCCACTGAGTGGTCCATCTACCAAATCCATGTCTCTCCAATTTAGAGACAATGATGTCATGCAGGACAGTGTCAAATGCTTTGCACAAGTCCAGGTAGATGACATCAGTTGCTCTTCCCTTATCCCCCAGTGCTGTAACCCTGTTGTAGAAGGTCACCAAATTCATCAGGCATGATTTGCCCTTACAGAAGCCATGTTCCATGTGCCCTAGCACAGTTGCCAGGAGGATCCGCTTCATGATCTTGCTGCACACAGAGGTGAAAGTGACTGGCCTGTAGTTCCCTGGGTCTTCCTTTATCCCCTTTTTAAAAATGGTGGTTATGTTTCCCCTTTTCCAGTCAATGGGAACTTCACTGGGTTGCCACAACTTCTCAAATATAGTGGGTAGTGGCTTAGCCACTTCATCCACCAGTTCCCTCAGGACTCACAGATGCATCTCATCAAGTCCCATGGACTTGTGCACCTTCAGGTTCCTTAGATGGTCTCGAATCTGATCTTCTACAGTGGGCAGTTCTTCATTCTCCCAGTCCCTGCCTTTGCCTTCTGTGACTTGAGCAGCATGGCTGAAGCCCTTGCTGGTGAAGACTGAGGTAAAAAATTCATTGCATAACTCAGGCTTCTCCATATCCCAGGTAACCAGGTCTCCCATTTTCTTCCAGAGAGGGCCCACATTTTCCCTAGTCTTCCTTTGATCACTGACATACCTACAGAACTTTTCTTGTTGCCCTTGATGTCTCTGGCCAGATTCAATTATCTTAGGGCTTTGGCCCTCCTAACCTGATCCCTGGCTGTTCAGATGATTTCTCTGTATTCCTCTCTGGCCACCTGTCCATGCTTCCACCCTCTGTAGGCTTCCTTTTTCTGTCTGATTTTGTCCAGGAGCAACTTGTTCACCCATGCAGACCTCCTGGCATTTTTGCCTGGCTTCCTCTTTGTTGGAATGCACCACTCCTGACTTTGGAGGAGGTGAGCTTTGAATATTAACTGACTTTCTTGGGCCCCTCTTTCCTCCAGGGCTTTATACCATGCTACTCTAACTCTGACTCTCATTCCCTAGAGTCAGACAGGTATAAAGTTTGACTGGATATTATAAAAGCTTTATTGGAAGACGTGTGGTTGAGCTGACATCTCTGATAACTTGTGGGGTTTCGTGGTCTAGCACATGTCAGGTTGTGTTTTGTTGTGCAGGGCTGCTATTCTCCTGTACTGGAATCTCCCTGGCTCTGTCACTGAGTGCTCACAATTGATATTTAAGATGTGAATGTGCATAGTCTAAACCATACCGCAAGGTATATCCTGTGTGCCTTGCTAGAGGCCCAGTTGCTGTGCTCATAAGCTCCAGTGTGAGATCCTACTTAGATTCTCAGGTTATAATTAAGTGAATTTCACTACAAATTGAACTTATTTTTAGAAAAGTGGAAAAAGTCCTTTTTTCTCTTCGGAGACTCAGTTCTCTCCCTAGAGACACCTAGCTAAGACACCTCCACCAGGCCGCTGAGTCACACAACCTAAGTTGGTAGCACCTCGTCCTTACAGAAATGGGTGTGATATCATTTGGGTTTTGAATCCTGAGCTGAAACAGTGCCCATACTGTACTGACAAGCTGAGTCACTGAGACAGCCACAGGAAAAGTCCTTGGGCACAGCAAGTAAACTCACCTGCAATCCAGTCCAAAGCCTTGACCCTGAAGGACAACACACACAGAGCTCCTTCCAGCAGCTCCTGTATGAGCTGTCTTAAACCTGCTGCTGACAGTTATTTTCATTCTTATAGACAAAGATAAGGTGGATATGGCAGAGCAGTATTTGGTATAAATCAGTTCATTGAAACTCAGCCAACTTGTGTCAGGGCTGAAATAAAACTGAAAAGAATAAGTCATCCATCCCAATTATTTTATTTATATTTCAGGAGTGCTAAAATAATTCAAATGAGAGCAGGTCTCGACAGCAAAGAAAACAGCTTCTGTGCCAGAGAGCCTTCTCACAGGCACAGGGACAGGCTGGCAAGACAGCAAGGGCACTGTGAGAAGTGCACCAGGGTACCCTGCCAGGCACCAGGGGAGCAGAAGGCGAGTGTCTGTCTCTTCCTGGCTCCACTGACCTGTCCTACCCCTTACCGACACTTTGCAGCCTGCATAGTCTTCAGCAGGTCCCAGTGATGCCCTGTTGCTGAGGTACAGCCTATACATACACTGGGCTCATGGTGAGAGGCTGTGACATCAACATGTGCAGCCATTTGTAGGTGGCTTTGGACAGTGGAGATATATGCCTAATGCTTTGGTCCACTCAGCATAGAAAATGACTGTTTTCTGGACAAAACTAGCCTTATAGGGTGTTGTCCATGACCTCTACTCCCGTATTTCACGGTCTGCAATAGCAACAGGCTGTAGGCAGGACCCAGCAGGCAGAGGGTGGTGGCTGTTTCACTACACTACTAAAGCCAGAGGGAGTGTGGGGCTAAACCTGGTCACCTCTAGCTTAGACTTTACAGATGCTTCTTCCTGATTTAGCACTGACAATCCCAGCATGTTGGGGAAATTTTCAGAGAAGATCCTGGTGACTGCCTCCATTTTGTTTTCTGCAGGTCTCAATTGTTTCCAAAGTGTATGGCACCTCTTGTTGCAGTTCAGTCAACATAAAACCACAGTGCCAGTATCTGCTTATATTCTACCTTGTCCACCACAGCTTTCCAGCTTCTTCAGCCAAGTGCTGGCCTCATCAGGGCTCTGCCAGGCTCAAAATCCTTTCTGCAAAGTTTTCTCAAGTCTTGCCCTCTTTCTTCTGCTCCTCACTGCAGGTGGCTTCAGCCAGCTCTTCTCTAACAGGCAAGGAGGTACCATTTACTCCTCTCTCGGTGCCCTTGTCTCCAGAAGTAGATTAAACTTGAAAAAAATGAGATTTTTAACTGTCCCAGAGGCCCTCACCACAAAGCATAGGTGAAAAGGCGTCAAAAGATTGCTCATCATGCCACTGCGATGGATGAGGCTGAGCACCTCTGGTGCAGTTGAAAGGAGAGTTGCAGACCCCCCACACGCTGGCAGCTGCAAAACCCCAGAACTGATGAACTAACATCACTTTGCTTTACTCCACTCTGATTGGATGACTAGTGCAGGTGCTGGTATCTCTCATCACTGGAGCAACAAGCAATTTCCATACTGTGAGCCAGCTGACCCGTGCTATGATAAAGTGACCTACACCCCGGGAATGCACATTTCTCTCATTTTACAACATACAGAGTCTTCGTTGAAGACCAATATATGAAATTAGGCAAGTTTGTAGAAGGCAGGGCATGGCAGAAGGGGAGCACAGACCCACAAAGGGCCCATCCACCAGTGCCAGGTGCCTGTGCATCCCCCAGGATGTCACATCCCTGACCCTCCCACCAGTAGTCGTATGTAGGCTATTAACTGTTTGCCATGGCAAGCTGCTGTGCTGAGAGATGCTGAACCACATCCAGTCCAGCTCAGTGTGCCAGAAGCTGTCACAGACATGTCCTCTCCACAGACCTGACACTCACCAGAACATGGGACATATCCCAGCCAAAAGCCCCTCCAGGGCTATGGCCCTTCTGGGCTTCTCTTTATCATCTTTGTATATTTTAAGGCAGAAACTATGCTTGAGCCACCTTTCAGTGGGGCTCATATGAAAGCAGCATGTCAGGGACTCAGGTCATGGCCTCTTGAGCAGTGGAGAACCCCTTGAGAAGATTATGCCCATGGCTCTGCTTTTAGTCACCCACTCAACCAACAGAGCTGCCTTGCCTTTCCCACGGGAAGCCTTTCCACTGAAAGGAAAAACTCAGCATTGTTTCCATATCCGACAGAGAGCAAGAAATATCCACTTGTGGGAAAAAAAGAAGAAATAGAGTGTGCAAGTTTTGCAAGAAACTTTTTCAGACACCTATCATCAGTCATAAACCTCTGTTCTCCCTGCAGTTACTGACAAAAGTTTTCTGCCTTTCCCAAATCTGTCCTGGAAGAGGTTGTCTCTGTGCTGTTCAGACTGTAGGCACAGTCAGGAGCTTGAGAACAGCCTTGGACTTCAGGAGCTTCAACTTTACCTATATACAGCATAGGGTTGACACCAAAAGGAAATCCCTAAGCCACCTGGTTGTGTTTCTCTTGCACTGAGCCATGTCAGAAGTGGCATGAAGCTGGCAACCTCAGCCAACAGCTTCTCAGGGACTCAGTTCATGCCTAGTGACAGTGATCATGGAGTGGTCTGCACATACCTTTCATCTTCTGGTTAGAAATAAACCAGGAAAATTATCCTTCCTCTCACCCTGCCTCCTGTAAAAAAAAAAAAAAAAAAAAAAAAACCTGAAGCTTATGGATAATGGTTAAATATCACGGACTGCCTGAATATTGTATTCAGCCATCCCCACTCTCCAGTGTTTCTTCTGCCTAACAGCACTGGTCAAACCCACGGTAGTGATTCAGGCGTATTCCCATGGGCACATTCTGCAGCAGAGTTTTGATTGCATTGTGAGGTGGGTGTTAGCTTCAACCAGCATCATCATTTTGAAGGTGGGAGCACAAGTTGTCTCCTCTACCAATATCTTGGAGATGCCCTGAGGCAGACAAATCTGAGCACTTGTACAGAGGCAGCAGGAGAATTAGGGACAGCTATTTGAGGCCTGCATCACTTCTCGTGATGCTGAAGGGCTTACTCCCATTGCACCAGTGTGGCAGAGGCAGAAGATGGCTCCATTTGAGTTTGGCTTCCCTTATCTAGGAGATCAGTTCTTTACTCAGGCAGCAGAGCAGATTGTGTTCCTCCTTCTGTGTTTAGATCCTGGACATTTGGGTTCCTTTTATTCTTATTGCAAGTTGTATCCCATGCTTTGCAACTTATTTCATAAGGTACTTGTGGGAACAGAATCTGACATGCCACATCTCTCCCTAAAACTAACATGATATTACTACAGTGGGAGTTTGGGGGATTATTAACACTTAATTGCACGGTTCTTTGAGTAGTACGAATCTTCCTTGTACACAGGTTGGAAGAGTCACAAGCTAATCATAAATATTTGTTCTCTTTAATTATATGTAGGAAGGGAGGACAGCCCAGATCCCTCCACCTTTCCTGTTACATCACTCTGACAGCTTGAACACCACCTGCTCTTCAAGCAAAGGGAGCACAGAAATAAAATCCACACTGATTTTTGCACTGGGCACCACAGACTTGTAATGTGAGAGCAAGCACTTTATTTATAATAAGACATCACTAACCTTCCTAATCATAAAATCATTTAGGTTAGAAAAGACCTTCAAAGTCATTGAGTCCCACCATTAACCTAGCACTGCCAAGTCCACCACGAAACCATGTCCCTAAGCACCACATCTACATGTATTTTAAATATCTCCAGGGATGGTGACTCAAACACTTCCCTGGGAAATCTGTTCCAATGTTTGATAACCCTTTCAAATGAAGAAATTTTTCCTAATATCCAATCTAAACCTCCCCTGGTGCAACTTGAGGCCATTTCCTCTCCCTCTATCACTTGCTACTTGGGAGAAGAGAGCAACAACCACCTCGCTACAATCTCCTTTCAGGTAACTGTAGAGAGCAATAATGTCTTACCTCAGCCTCCTTTTCTCCAGGCTAAACACCCCCAGTTCCCTCAGCCACTCCTCATAAGACTTGTGCCCCAGACCCTGCACCAGCTTTGTTGCCCTTCTCTGGACACGCTCCAGCACTGAGTACATGGGACATTCACTTCCCTGTCCCCGCTGGCCACACTATTTCTGATCTAAAACAGGATGCCATTGGCCTTCTTGGCCATCTGGGCACACTGCTGGCTCATGTTCATCCAGCTGTTGACCAACACCCTCAAGTCCTTTTCTACCAGGCAGCTCTCCAGCCACTCTTCCCCAATGTTGCGTTGCCTGGGGTTGTGATCCAGGTGCAGGATCCAGCACTCAGCCTTGCTGTACTTCATACAACTGGCCTCGGTCCATTGATCCAGCCTGTCAAGATCCCTCTGTGGTGCCTTCCTACCCTCAAGCAGATCAGGACTCCTGCCCAACTTGGTGTCATCTACAAATTTACTGAGGGTACACTTGATCCATTCATCCAGATCATTGATAAGGATATTAAACAGAACTAGCCCCAATGCTGAGACCCTGGAGAACACCCCTTGTGACCAGACACCAACTGGATTTAACTCCATTTACCACAACTCTTTGGGCCTGGCTACCTAGCCAGTTTTTCACCCAGCAAAGTAACCTTTCTTGTCTTCTTACCTTCACTTGCCTTTTAGAAGGTCCGCCCCTGGTAATGGTAGGTGAAGCAGGCAGAAATGTGTTATTCCTGGTCACTAAAGGATTTCTAGATGTTGTGGAGCTCAGAGGCATCACTGCAGTTCTTCCAAAGTTAGACAGAAAGGGAGTGGGGCTGTAGTCGCTATTAGTTGTGAAACACTCCACAAGATGAAGGGAAAGCCATAATTTACAGCTCCAGAATAACTACCTAGTCTACCTACCCAGCTCATTTGGGCATCTATGGGAAGAATTCTGATGTAGCTACACATGAAAAAAGCTTACCAGCAGTAAGCTGATGGACATCAACCCCTTTTTTGAAGCAGGATGGTTTGTTGCAAACCACATGCCCTCTGGGGGGCATCATCTGAGCAGAGCAAGGGCACTTCCCAGTCACTGAAATGTTCAAGGTGAGGTTGGCCAGGACTTTGAGCAACCTGATCTAGTGATATATGTTCCTGTCTGTGACAGGGGAGTTGAACTAGATGATCTTTGAAGGTCCCTTCCAAACCAAACTATTCTGTGATTCTAACAGAGGTATGCTGTCACCTGCATCACCAAGCACTGACCTGTCTGTAAGCACAGGACCCTCACCCCTTGCTGTCACACTCATGGGCTTAAAAATAGGGTTTTTACATGAAGCTGCATAGCTGGGACTTACCCAGCCTGTCCCCAGGCCCATGCTGGTCCTTCCCACACACAGGGTACCACAGCTGGCAATTTGTGTCATAGCTCCTGTTTTGGAATGCGTACACTTCAGCAGCAAGTCCTCAGGCTGATCATGTCTTTTCCTGAGCTTCAGTTAATCTTGTCAGTCAAAAAAAAAACAACAACTAAAACCTGAAAAAACAAATCTTTCTGGTCTTTCCTCCAGGCTGCCTTTCCTGTACATCACTGTTATTTTTCTACTGCCCTACCTTCATGCCCCCCATCCCTCACAAGCCTTGTTGCTGAAATTTGCCAGGGATCCAGGGCCAACCTTGTAGGGTCCCACTGCTTCACCTCGCTCCTCGCATGTCAAGGACCTTGAGCATTCTCCTCTGCCTCCCTGGCTCTCCCAAAAATGTCTCCTACTCCCCAGCAGCTCTTCTCCTTGTCCTCCTCCTCATCATTATGTGTTCACCCCTCTCCTTCATCTGGGAAGACAGATAAAGCCTCTCTCTCCTTTTACCAAAATCTAAAAGTGCTAGATCATCCTGCTACTGAATCTACTTTTAAGACTAATCACATTTCAGCTTATAGTGGTGGATCATGTCATCTCATCTCTGACTCTAACAGACAAAGGGTCTTAAATTGTCTCCTTGGAAAAACAGAGCTTCCTGCTCATGTCAGGAGAAGCAAGAGCTGATGAACCCTCTTCCATTTTGAGAAGGGAGGGGCTTCCTCTGAAATGTAATGAAATTTATACAGAAGATGGCTCAAAAATGGATACAGTCACATCACACCAGGACCTGGGGCTCCAGGTGTTGATCTTCATGCAAGTCTTGGTCTGCAACACTATGCTACATCTGAAGCGGCACCCTTATTCTGGGGGTATTATTAGATGCCGATTATTATTTTTGCCTTGGTAAATATTCAAGAAAAGCTAAAATTATAGAAGCATGATCTTTAGAGCCAGGCAGGACAGACCAAGGTGCTGCCAGCCCTATCTCTCATGCTGGCTAACACTTGACCCCTTCCCTATGGTCCTTCTGCTCTGCCTGGCATCACTGACTTGCTGTTGACTCACAGGACCCTTCTCTGGTTTATTCTTGTTAAGTAATCGAACAAAAAAGAAATTTCTGCTCCTCTTGTGTAGCTCTCAGATGATGAAAAAACAGGTTCAACACGTTAAATTACTGTTATAAACATGTTGCAGCAAGGAGATTGGAAGGGCTGAGCCGGCAGGCTGGTCTCACCCTACAAAGCATGAAGGCCCAGTCCTGGGGCTTCAGACCAAAACACTGCAAAGAGGTGACCAGACTTCACTAAGTACCAGACCCAGCACTTTCAGGGATCTATGGTGTCAGGAGGATGTTATGAAAAGAAACCCATCAGCTGCTTTTTGATAGAAGTGTCAGACAGCTGAGTGCCACCAGAATGTCGCCAAGTTATGCATCTCCCAGTGCTGCCTGCCACGCTCAGGTGGCAGAGGTGTTATGTGGCCATGCTGGGACCTCCTACAGCAGCACCTGGCTGGTGTAGCCACACCTTCATGACCCATGTCCCCATCCCCAGGGTGTCCTACAGCACCCTCCAGATGTGGGACTTGGCTTGGCACTTATACTCTCTGATCTTTGGGGTGGAGATGATATTTTCAGGGAAAAGCTTACCAGCTGATAACTTTTCTTTCTAGACTGATTCTGGTAAAAGGGAAGGAGTGACCCAGAGGGTGTCTAGGCTTTGATTTGGGGGTTTCTGCGAGAAGTTTCCTAGCATCTATAGCCAAACCCCATCTTAATGTAGTTGGATGTCTTTTGAGTTTTTTACATGGCAAAGCCAACGATACTTCAGGTGAGATTAAACCTTTACGGTAAAGTTCTGTTTGGGGGGGGAAATTCACCACATCCCATACTGACAGCAGCCAGCTGAACAGTGTTCTCCCCTCCTGAGACCCAGCAGAGTTGCAAGGGGAGGCAGGGCAATTCTCCTCCTCAGTGACAGGGGACACCGTGAGGTGCATACCACCGCTCTCCCTTGCCAGCACCCTTTGCCCAGGATCTATCCAAAATATGTAATCTTATACTACTTATTTATAATAAAATTTCATTAATTTTTATTCAGTTATATTCATATAAAATTTATTATAGGCATTATTTTGTGTCTATCAAATTCTGCTCCTCTGATAGATTTTAGGAAATCAGCAAGCATGTCACTTTACTCTTCTTCTAAGCTCAAAATCCTATGATATCTGAAAGAATCTTAAGATATATCAGTTTCACCAAACTGAAATATTGGTGTACTTTAACTGCAGTTTTATAGACTTTCAAGGTTTTCAAACACTTACTCAAAAGTATATTCAAAGGTTTTGTGTTTTTTTGGGGGGGTTGGTTTGTTGAGGTTTTTTGACTGGTGAACAAGTAGTTCTGTATGTTGCAATTATGGGGGAGAGCTGAACATCTACAACCCTGCTCCTCCAAGACAGACATGGATTATGGGTAGTCTCATTCAAGCTTATATATTCATAGTCTGTGGTGTAATGTGGTCCTGATCCACATGAGGGACTTAATTGAGCTGTTGCAATGCAAATAATAATAGGTACAGCTGATACATAAGGTCAAGAAAAGATTTATGTCTTTGAAAGATCAGGATCGATGCTCTTCCTGCACAGAGAATAAATGATCCATGTAAATCTGGTTCTCAGTAGCCCAATAACTTAAATTTGTTTATGTTTCTCCTCCTTGTAAGTAATGCCTGAAAACTCATGAAACACCATGAATATAATATAGATACTGTTGATTTGGCTCTAAGATTTGGTCCTTTTTTTAATGACTGTTGTCACAAGGCCAGACTTGAAATCTGTGATTTAGAAAACCGTTAACAGGCAAAAAACCCCCAAACAACAAACCTCCTTCTAAAGAGCTTCACTGGATGCTCTTTGAGAGAACTAACCCTTTCTTCACTGTTTTTATCATTGTCTTAAAAGGTAGAGCAACTCTACCATAATTAATTTTTCATGCGTTGGGTAGGAAGGGATAATTAGAGCATGCTTCATAACGATTGTCTGCAATTGCTTTCTAATTAACTAACTGACTACAGAGCTAATGAGATACAAAATTAATTTTTATATTTGCATTTGGCCAGACTTATTTTAAGAAACATGAAGACAAATTGGCCAGAAGCTTTCATTTCACGTCGATCAGACTGGTATTTTGCAAATGTTATATTATCCCCTGGGTAGCTACTTTGCAATGGCTTTTGCCTCTACCTGGTGGCTGGAAGATGAATTGCATGATTCCCAGTTTTCTGTTGATGGGAGGCAGAAAGTCTTTTTGGGTAAGAATATATATAGAAACGTGCAAAACACTCTAAGTTATCACTATCTAGGGACTCACCTTTTTTCTGCAGTCGAGTCAAGAAGCTATTGGAAGGGATTGGTGGTGTGGATATGTGAATAAATATGATATAGTCATCACAGTGTCAGCAGTCATGACTCAGATATCTGTAAGATTTCTTTGAAAGCATCAACAAACGGGTGTCAACAGACAAGCAAAATCCAACAGATAGTCAACTCGATTTTCAAAAGGCGTTGGGGAAATTCTTCAACAGCAGCTCATAAAATAGTTGCCATGGATTAAGAGAGAGCGTCTTCATGTGAGCAGGCAATTGGCAAAAAATGGGAATACACCAGCAATACACCAGGAATACACCAGCAACCAGGGAAGGGGAGTCCTACACTGACATATTCTGCAGCTGCTCTGAGCAACCAGTGTCTAAAAAAATCTTCAGAAGATGGTGAATAATAAACCTTCAGGGATAATGGGTAAAGTCAGTCAACTGTACGCAGCTGTCCAAAGTAATAAGGATGAAAGTTACTTCAGCAGTTGCAAAAGGGTTTCAGAATACCCAGAAATTGGACAGTAAAATGGCAGGTGAAATTTGCAGAGAAAAGGTAGATAAGTTTAAGTCAAATCCATTAGCAAACCCAGTTCTAACTTCCAGTATGCAAACACCCAACCTGAACCAGCTATTACAAATCAGAACATGATGCACAGTTCTGGGCCTCCAGCTCAAGGCAAATAAAATGGAAAAAAAACGTTACAGAAAAAAATTACAGCCATTAACCCTGAAAAGAAATAATTGAGGGAGGACTATGATAGCTACCCATGAAGTCCTGAGCAGTACAAAGAAAGAGAGCAGAGGGCACTGTTGGAGAGTGTCTGAGACCCCGAGCACGTGGCCGATGCTACATGGAAGGGAGAGGAAGGTTTGTCACACAATGCATACTGAAGCTTCACAACAGTTCGCTAGAGGATGACAAAATTTACACAGTTCAGAAAGCAATCAGCCAAACTTGTGGATGAAAAATGCATTTGGCACTATTAAAAACAAAGGTGTTGTTTCTGGTCAGGAAGTCTTGGACCATAAATGGTTGCAGTCTACAACCACTTTTGGGAAGAACCAGCACCTCCTTGTCCTCTCCTTACTGTCTGCCTGCAGGACCTGTTACCGCCCACCGCCAGAGACGGGGTAACAAGCCAGGCAGCCCTTGGTACACTTATTCTCGATTTTTGTGTATCACTCACATACAGTACCTCCCACATTTGAGGAAAAACCCCAAAGGTGACTAAGCATTTTCTGGAGCACATCTCATCTCCCACTAGATTACATTTCAACCCTCAGCAGGAGATGTTTATCTACAGACTCCATGATAGAAATGGAGAAAGCTAGACAGAAAAGCCTCAACTAAATGTGAAAGAGGACTAAAATCTTTGCCATTATTCAGTCCATAGTGTACAATAACTGCTACACTGAGAAACTGCAACATATTCTCATAATACATGTACATAAGGAGGCTGTATAACATGTACAGGTCACCTTAATATGGGCATACTCTTGAGAGCATGACTTTGCAAAGGCAGTAATGTTCATTTAATTTGGTCTCTGTGTGTATTTTTTAGTGGATAATTAATAGGAATCATTTATAAAATTAGCAACACTTGTTATTTTGAGATGACTTTCCTTATCAGACCCAGTGTGGCTCAAGCTCTCTGCTCTGTTCCTGTACGTGCAGGCAAAGTCCGTGCTGGATGTGGACACTGATGCGTTAGAGGATCCTGTCTGCCTGCAACCTTTGGTCAGACTGTGTCTCAGGGCAGTCAGTGCTCCCACAGCACTGAAACCCTGAATGAGGTTCATGATGAGCACTGTGCTTGGTGGGCTCAGTTTGAGAGATGCTGAGCACCAGCTGCCATGGCCACCCCACCTGCGGGCATGGTCCTCACTGCATGGCCAGCCTCTGGCAGCACCAAGAGCAAAAAGACAGGTCTATATGGCTTTCAGATACACTGATGGGTGCCAGATAAACTCTAGCAATGACAGGGCTAATAACAGTAATACAGCAGCAATCCGGCCCAAGCAAGGAAGCTGAGCTCAGACCTGCCAGCAGACCATATGTCAGCTGTGACTATCACATCCCAGCATATCTCACTTAGAAAAACTGTCAATGGCTAATTCAGCAACTTAAATGAACACTGGCAGTGAGGCCTGCCAGGGGGGTCCACCCAGCACTGTGTGTGTTTGATCTGCCAGCTGCTTCTGATCAAGCACTTCAGTGCTGCAAACTCGTGCCCTGAAGCAGTTCCAGTTGCAGGGGTTCAGACTCCAAGGGAGAGAGGAAACCACAGAAAAGTGCTCAATTAGGAGCCACGCCTCTTGGATCACCCCGCCATCACCTCGGCACATCCACAGGAAACTCTGTGTCCGTACCCATGCGATGAAGCTCAGGGACAGGGCAGAGACTGGACAGCTCTTCTGGCACTTCCAGGTTTCACTGACTCGGTTTGGCAGGAGGACGGGCTGGCTTTGCACAGGCTGACTACAGACCACTGACAACCATCCTTAGAAGTTCAGTACCAGGTAGGAAGGTGTCTAAACTGTGAGATTATTACCATATTCCAGTTTGCAGCCACTGTGTATTGCAACATTTTATCTCAATAAGTCCTGGTTTCAGACTGGTTATTACTCAGACTGGTAATAAGAGACTGGTTTCAGACAGGGCCAGAAGAGAGGGAACTGGTCATTCCTCCTGGCAGTCTCATCCCTCTCTTCTGTTCCACCTCAGTAATTGACCTCACTCCATCTTTCTTGCCCTATTTTATCCTGCCCCTTCTCCACTGTCCTATTTCGAATCACAGAATCACAAATGGTTGAGCTTGGGAGGGAACTCTGGAGATGATCTGGTCCAAGCTCCCTGCTCTAGCAGACTTCTAGAGCCAGTTGCCCAGGGCCAATCCAGACAGCTTTTGAATATCTCCAAGGATGAAGACTCCACAACCTCTCTGGGAAACCTGTGCCAGTGCTCAGTCACCCTCACAGTGAAAAACTGTTTCCTGATGTTCAGAGGGAACCTTCTGTGTTTCAGTTTGTGCCCATTGCCTCTGGTCCTGTCACTGGGCACCACTGAGAAGAGGCCAGCTTCATCTTCTTTGCACCCTGCCTTCATGCATTTGTATAAGTTGATGAGATTCCCCTGAGCCTTTGCTTCTCCAGGCTGAACAGTCCCTGCTCTCTCAGCCTTTCCCCATAGGAGAAATGGTTCAGTCACTTCATCATCTTTGTACTCTTCATTGAACTCTCTCTTGTACTGTGAAGCCCAGAACTAGACCCAGGATTCCAGGTGTGGCCTCACCAGTGCTGAAGAAAGCAGAAGGATCACCTCCCTCCACCTGCTGACAATACTTTGCCTAACGCAGCCCAGGATACTGTTAGCTTGCTTTGTGGTGAGGGCACATCCCTGGCTCCATAGTCCCGGCCCTGACCCAGGCCTTGTGCACAGGAGGCCAAATTCCACTTTCAGCTATTCTCATGATTTAAGAGGATTTTTTGGATCAGAACGAATTTGGCTCCATTAACTAGGTCAGTATAACAGGGCAGGTAGAGAAGCAGAGATTTTGCTCTGAGCTCATTAACAGCAGACACATTCAGCACAGCAGTTTGGCTGAAAAGACTGTCAAAACCAAACTGTTGCTCACCAGAAGCAACAAGGAAAATGAGTCAAAGAAACACTCCACAAAGTAAGGAGTAGAAAGCCTGATAAACAGCACGTTCCTCCATTGCACAGGACCAGGATAAAAATGCTGCAGAGCTCACCTGAGAAGAGAAGGTTTCATTGAATGCACTCTAATAGACACCAAGTTCCTACCTAATAGATTAGCAAGGCTGAACCCTTCCATATTTTTAAAAAATGCTGCCTTAGGGGTGAACTAACCATCTGATCAAAAGTTGCAGTATATGAAAAAAGCAGGGCCTTCCC
Source organism: Athene cunicularia (assembly GCF_003259725.1). Lineage (NCBI taxonomy): Eukaryota > Metazoa > Chordata > Aves > Strigiformes > Strigidae > Athene > Athene cunicularia. The sequence continues at coordinate 66,239,416 of NW_020799092.1, forward strand.
AAGAGAGCCATATGGCCATACAATGGATGGAGATCATGGGCTGGGAGAGGGAGCAATCTTGGCTGTATTAGAATACGATGCGGATACAGGGCAATATGCCTTCAGCAGCCCTACTATTCTGAGATGCTCTGGCATCTGCAGGCTATATGCAACATGCAATTGGGTAAGAAAGCAAAGGGTAAAAAGGAGAATTCCTTCTTCCAAACAAAAAGACCAAAGGCTTCCCTTCATCCCCTTTCCTAAGAAACCACCCATTAGTGCCCAGTAATATCCACCCATGAGAAGTCCAGCATCCCCTCAGAACTATGCCCTGTGACTAACCCAGGACCCTGCTCTGTTCCTGCATGTGCTAACAGCATGGTTTGCTGCTTAAAATTTTCAGAATAAGCCAATTTTGACAACTTTTTCATCAGTGACAGTGGCAGTTGAGGGAATATTTTTAGTTTCAAGTCTCTCATCCTCCTCATAGTTCAGAAAATATTTCATTTTTTGCACTGTGGGTGGAAATTGAGATTAGTGCTTTCTAATGTTGCAGTGATGCTCCCTGGATGAGTAGCAGAGACAACAGTGGGACTCCTGATGCTTTGCCTGTGGTCTGCAAAACCCAAGGGCATCCTGCATTTTCCTAATGTGACATGACAGAAGGTGCAACTAATTGTAGAGACAGCAGCTAGGGGTGATGCTGCACACTCCAGTAGGAATGGTTAGAGATATTCGCAGAGAATTTTTTTCACGTGAAAATGTACTTTGTGTCCCTGAGAATAAAGAAATTATCAAGACAGCATTTATAGCAGTAGGTCAGGTCTGGAGAAGCAGGCAGGGTGCTTATGATGCTGGTTTGGCTCTGCAGATCCTTATGCTGTTTGTCTGGAAACCATTGCTGTGGCAAAAGCAACAGTGGGATATGAAACCAAAGCCAGTCCATGAGAAACCACCTTGTATGACTCTTGTTTCTTTGTGGACTGTGTCTGTCAATATAGGGAAAATCAGCCTGGCAGCAGCAGTAAGGATGGAGTACAAGCCTGACAGCCTAATGACCTTCCCACTCTACAGCCTATGTAACTGGTGATTATTTTTATCCTTTTTCCTTACTACAGCTTCCAGGCCAGAATATCTGAAGATAAGGATGTTTCAGGTAATGCCAGGCAGAATAAGAGATGACACCTGGCTGTACTTCAGCTAAAAAGCAGGTCCCCAAGTTTTCACATGGCACATCCTCCCACAGGCACTGCAGTGCTGCTGGTGAGACTGCTGTGTGCAGAGGGGCTCCAGTTGCTGCAAATAGGCTTGACCAATTTTACTTAAAAAGCAGAATTTGGACCATTTCCCAGATTATAATTACCTATATATAAATATAATGGTAATTATGCTACCTAACCAAGACCTCAGAGCACAAAGCTGACAAGTGATGACAACTAAATTCATTAAGAGTGCAAATGTTCTTCCTCTCTTTTATGAAACAATATTGAGTGATCACCGAAGACATCCAGCAACCAGAGGTACGATCTGCTAATAAGTGGTGAGCCTGGTGAAGGCTACTGGAAAGGCAGGACAACACTCCCCCA
>NW_020799092.1:66241030-66245696 GCF_003259725.1 Athene cunicularia
CCCCCACCCCCTCCCCCAGAAGAGCCTTGGTGCTATATAGCTAGTAGAGGAACAGAAAAGTGGACAGTTAAAACATTGCATTTTGAAAATGCAGTATGTTTCATGCATTTGGAGTGAAACCTATCTTTTCACTTTGTTTAGACTGTGAAATAAATCAGAGCAGGAGCTGTTCTTTGGCATGGAGGCCAACAAGTGTAGCATGGCTTGCACCCAGAGAAAAACTATTTTACCTTTCCCAGTATACACAGGGTAAGCCCATCCAAATTTCTCACTGGGCATGTTCCCAGGGCTGGACAATGGGGTGAGCTGGCACAGGGCAAAGCTCAGCCTGAGAGCACAGCAGAGGTGCAACACACTGCTGCTGCAGCAGCACTCAGGCCTGACCCCACTGCATGTCTGCAGGAGGATGTGGTGTCTCTGCGTATCCATTCCAGAACCAGAGAGAGCCTAAACTGCAGCCTGTTGCAGCCTTAATGATGCTTTTTTAAGTGATTTGGTATACTGTTTTTTTCAAACACTTTCTATTTTTCACATTCAGAGGTGCCAAGCCCCAGGGATGATGACAAACACTCAGAAATATGTTACAAAATGCATCCATGAGAAAAAATAATTACTATTCCTAGACTTGGGAAAAGATAAAAAGTTATTGTGCTGCATGGCATTCTTCCAGACCAGGACTAGAAATCAAGACTGTACCTTCCCATCAAAATCTAGGTATGAAATAACACTAAGGGAAGAAATAATGATACCCATACCTTATCTGCAAAAAATACAGTGATTAAGGAAAGATGCTGAACACCTACAACACCTTCTCAGTCTTTTTTTCTGAGACAGCCACAAAGCCTCAAATCCTACTGTTATCCCAGCAATCCATTACTCAGACTTCATATTCCCACGTTAACCATTTCAGCTGGTGTTTTTATTTTTCCAACAGGTCAACGGATCCCCTGCCTGCAAGTGTTTCATTACAGCTGTGTGCTTCCTCCCCTAAGAGTCTGAAATACCTTGTCTTTGAATGTAATTGAACTACTGGAAAAGGAACAGTTTAGACCAAAGTCATGATGTCCTTGCTTTCACTTCACCTTCACAGACCATCCACCAGAAGCTTTGAATACTCTTTTCTAAGCAGCTGAAAGAATTTCCTTTGATGGTTTTCCTGTGCAAATGTTGTTGTGTCTGAAGAGCCCATGGCAAGATCGTGGAAAACAGGCAACAAAGCCCCACTGCCAGGAAAGAGCTGAACAGAAAGGTGACTGAGTGTCTAGATGTTACAAAAATAGTCAGGATTATTGAATTTGATTGCATCAAATCTAACCGGCTTTTGGAGGGGTGAAGAAGAACCTCATGGTGCTGAGTGAGTTGGCAATATAATGGCAGATGATGCTCAGTGCTGACAAGCACAAAGTAATGGATGCTGGAGGGAAAAACCTAATCCTGTCTCAGCGTAAACCTGAAAAAGTTCAGAAAACACTAGTTCACTCCAGAAGAAAGTATTTTGGAGGCAGTAAAATCCATGGAAAACAATGTTTCAATACTAAATGGGTGTCAAAAGAGTAGAGAGAGTTTAAGGAATTACTAGAGGAGAAACTGTAGCAGGCAGGAGTCTGACATGTTACAAATATCCATGTATAGTCACCAAGGAGCAGTTACTGGTGGTGGTACAAGAACATTATCCCCATACTCCCACGTAAATGCAAAGGGTGCTTACACCATGAGCATGCTGTTCAGTCCTGCAAGGCTGCTTCCGCAACCAGAAACATCTCTATCAGTACTTGAACCTCATGTTCTTTTAACACCATCAGTAACTGTTGCTTGGTGACTACACCTGGATGTTTGTAATGTGTTATTAGACTCCAGCCTGCTTCAGTCCCTAACCTGTCTTTTAGCCAAGCTAGATATGTCTACCTTTTGACTCAGTCATGGTTTAACCCCAGCTGGCAACTGAGCCCCACACAGCCTCTTGCTCACTCCCCCTGAGGTGGGATGGGGGAGAGAATCAGAAAAGTGAGAAAACTCATGAGTTGAGATACAGACTATTTAATACGTAAAGCAAAAGCCGCACACGCAAGCAAAGCAAAAGGAGGAATTAATTCACCACTTCCCATTGGCAGGTGGGTGTTCAGCTATCTTCAGGAAAGCAGGGGTCCAGCACATGTAACGGTTACTTGGGAAGACAAAGGACATCACTCTGAATGGCCCCCCCTTCCTCCTCCTTCCTCCAGCTTTATATGCCGAGCATGACACCATATGGTACAGGATATTCCTTTGGTCAGTTGGGGTCAGCTGTCCCAGCTCTGTCCCCTCCCAACTCCTCGTGCACCCCCAGCCTACTCACCGTTGGGGTGGTGTGAGGAGCAGAAGAGGCCTTGACTCTCTGTAAGCACTGCTCAGCAGTAACGAAAACATCCCTGTGTTACCAACTGTTTTGGTCACAAATCCAAAATATAGCCCCATACTAGCTACTGTGAAAAAAGTTAACTCTATCCCAGCCAAAACCAGTACACACTCTTGTCTTGTTAATTATCACCTAATCACCTGGTGAAATAACAGAGGCTGGTAAAGCAAGGAAATCTGCCCTTTATTTTGATGGGCTGACAGAAAACTTGCAGTAAACTCACCTGAACCTCTTGGGCAAAGCCATGAGAGTTGATTTTTTAAATGTTTGTACAACATAGGGTAAGACCCCATGAGAAAGAAAGGGCAAGTCCTGCAAAACAAACCTCTGTGAATGCATAGGAGAGATCGGGAAAGTAAAGAAAATCACATCAATTTATAGACCTGGTCTTATTACTCTGCTTATTTGAACAGAATTATTAGTCTCAGGTTTTATATACTAGTTTTTTACAGAACTTGTTAGAGAGCTTGTTAGCTTGCAGTACTACATTTCCAATGCATTAGCGTCTGCATTGCTTCTCCCATAAATAAAAGTGAACCCATATTTAGCTTTTATTTGCTCTTGGCCATTGTGCAATTTTGGGGCATGAAATTTGCTCTTCTCTAGGTTTATTTGTCTATTTGCATGTCGTAACTAGTCAAGCCTTTAGTTAATGTAAGTGAGGAGGGGAAAAAATACCCAAACGTATTTAGAGTGAGGAAATTCACAGGCAGTGTTTGAGAAGGGTGGAGCTGAGCTCCTTAGGGTAAATTATAAATGGATGGTATTAAGTCTAAGGAAATAAACAAGTTCAAACACCAAAACGCTGCTATCTCCACCAAGGATTTTAAAAGAAGCAACAGTACGATTGGCTACAACAAACTGGCTGTCTAAGAGCTCTAAACTGTTTCTTCTCTTTCTACAAAAGAGAAGCTACATACAGCCAAGAAGTCTTGAACATCATTCCTGCAATAAGGATCCCAGCATTTTGGAACCTATTCTTGGCTTTAAGAATAATGAATGTTAGCAATAAAGTGTTTTCTGAAACGTTTCCAAACCCGTGTGGTTCCTGCAGTAGGTAAAGGTTCATGTTTCACCTTATGAAGCTCAAACTAATTCTTCTGTTCTTAAAATAAACTCAGATGAAACATGAGAAAATAAATTACTTTTGCTCATTTGAGTGTTCTTGGGCTGGACATGGAACAGATTCATATGAGGATCGGAAGTCCAAATGCCTGTTCACAGAGCAACATGTTACCATATTTCTTTCTGTAGTGACTGGAGAAACTCTCTCAAGTCCTGGTTTTATCCAATTTAAATTCACTAGAGTGACACTGGGACTCAGCTCTGGTCCTTGGAACGGTTTGCACACTGCACTGGCATGAGGTCTCCTGCAGATGCTTTGGGCAGATGGAGATCCCTCTGTGGTGCACAGCCCTGGAGAGCCAGGGGCAAGTCAGCTGGTGGCAGGCCAGGGGTCCCCCCTGCCTCCTGCCACAGGCACGGGGAACAACATCACAGCAAGGCTCACCTTCAAATCTGAGGAATTCCTGTTAGCTTGACCCTCCTTTTTTTATTAGACTTTGTCTGGGATCACAGAAGACTGATCTCTGCTGATGTACAGTCACAGAAAATGAAGAGATCCAACCTTGAGGGTAGGATGGAACAGCAACCAGCGCAGGTAGTCTAAAAAATAGTGAGTTAAATAGCAAGTTATTTGTTTGTGAGTTGGTTTTTTTTTTTCTTTCTTTCTTAATATATTGTCATATATTTTACTTGAAATCATGGATAATAAATAACATTCCCCTCCAGATCCTACTTTTGTTCACTTCTCATGTGTGGCACAAAACTTCTAGTTTCTTTCCAGGTGCTGGAAAATTGGAAGGTTGAAGCATCAAGTGTGGTTAAAGGCTGCTTTATTGCTCCCTGTTGTGGTTTCTCAGGTTATTTTCTCAAAGCATTACTTTAGCAGAAGTAGATCACTGGTGCATTTGTGAAGTAAATAAATGCAGTTATGAATACGTGTTACATGTACCAATTTATGTTAACACTATGTATATAGAGATCCTGTACAAGATATAATTTGTGTTATATGGATGCCTAAATTTGAGGATAATTTTTCTCCTCATGCATAATCTCCCCCCAAGCAAGCGGTTAGAAGATAAAACCACTGGCTTTTGGGGGACACAGTGCATATCATCTTTCTGCAATATACTTCACAAATCTCATGACAAAAAGCTTTTCACTGCTCTTATTCTTAATTTAAAAAAAAAAAAAAAAAAAAAAAAAAAA
>NW_020799092.1:66245746-66248369 GCF_003259725.1 Athene cunicularia
GGGGGAAAAAAAAAAAAAAAAAAAAAAAAAAAGTGAATTCTTCATAACACAGCATTACTGAATGTGAATTTTTAAGTCTTTCCTCAAAGCACTGGTGGGCCAAGATGACAAAAGCTCCATCTCCTTTCAGAGAACCACCTCCTCTGCAAGGATGGACATTACACTGGATCACTTCATTCCCAACCTTACAAATGTTATTGGATCTAGATGTAGGCAACCCCAGATCTGCATTCCTCTTCCTCTGGGCTACAGATCCCACAGCAGAGTTTCAATTAAGGAATGATTCTTGGTCTCTTCCCTGGTCTTGTAAACGTCATGTTTTAAGAAAATCCCTTAAAGTTTAATTATATTATTTTTAGAGCTCAGCTGAGCACTGAGTGGAGCTGGATAACAATGTTATCTTTTTTTTTTTCCTTTTTTTTTTTTTTTTTTTTCCCCTTTTGCTTCTCAGCTTTGTTTTCAATTCACTTTGGAAAGAAACTTGAAATACTTCACTCTCAGACAAGTTGAAACAGAGCGTTTTTTGAACTGTGAAATGAATATGTCATCGATTAGTACCAGGGAAACACACGGTCAGGCAAAACCTCGCCCACCTGCATATTTTTATGGACGTTGCTCATCATGGTGATGTGTGATTTCTTCTATAGAAAAGGCAGCTTATATGGGAAAATCAGCAGAATCAGAGCCAAAGAAAGTATGTGATTTTCTTAGAAGGATCAGCCTCCATTGAAAACCTGCCAGTTAAAACACAAGACATGTAATTCTGATTTTCCTCCCCACCTTGAGTTGCCTTTACCAACCGTTGGTTTCACCGTTGCCTCCCCTGACTCTTTTGGACCCACAGCAGCAACAACAGAAATGGATCTCGCCAGCCCCAACCTCTGGCCAAGCAGCGTTCCCCTTTCTGTTTGGAGCAATACAGGAACAGGCATGAGACATCTCACCACTACCTAAGTCTGAAAAACAATTCGAATTGCCAATGTGTTGAATAACCCAGTCCTTTCACTAGGGCAATGAATTGGCCTTGTGTTTCAACACTATATTAACCATTTTGTATTTGAAATCTATTTTTATGGTAAAAATATATGACAAATGGTATAACACATGAAAGGAAAAACAGGGATTATACAGTTAATGGGAAACCAGTGTAACACATCAGATAAACAAGACAAAATAACTGAAAATAGAGTGCAAGTCACACAAACAGCAGTAGGATGGAGGATTTTGTGTAATTAAGCACATAATTGGGTTCATACAGGTGCTTTTACAATATCTTCCCTTTCCTGACTCGTGGATATTGTTTCTTGTTGCAACAAGATGGAAAGAAAAAACATGTTTAAACTATTTGCAGATCTATTTTATCTAATAAAACCTCTGGAAACCTGTACTTGGATCTCAGTTTTTAAAAGTCATGGAAAAGGATTATTTTGTAAAAATTTTTTTTTTTTTTTTCCAAAATGTAGGCATTAGGCATTGCAGCAAGAAAATGTAGAGAGAAGTAAGAAAAGTATGGACTTAAACTAGGGTTTTGTTATGCAGATCCCAAGTTAATATTGATATGATTTACAGGTTTTACAAGTTAATATTGATATGAGCTACAGAGTGAATTGGTTGATTCCTGGAGTATAAAACAGATCACTACATCCACTGAAACTTGATAAAGGGGAGGGTATGTTTAATTTTTTTTTTTAGCCTATTTCTTTCCTTTCCATGAACTATCATTTTTATCAGAGGATCTGAAAAGCTAACTAAGATTCTAAACTCCATTTAAAGAAAGAAAAAATCTAATTGAGTAAAGCTGAATCAGCTAAACATCTTCCAAAACTGATTATTTTTTTTTCCCCTGACAGATATATTGGCAATAATCCAGGTGGGGTTTTTCTTTTCCCTTGCAATAACGCAGTTCCGGAGATGAAAGCAGTAGAATCTGTTTTTTCCAGTCTTCTCATAAGTGCTGAAGAGCCTGAACTGACATTAACAGATGACTGAAAGTTGCCTTCCAGCTCTTAGAAGGCGCAGCGCTTCGCAAACCCCCAGTCGCAACCGCTGGTGGCTTATTGCTCGCCACTCCCCGTCCTCCTTCGTGCGCGAAGCTGCTGCACGCAAGGTCTCTGTCGATTAGCATCGGTGTTTGCCGCCGATGGCACCATGAGCGCCGAGGGGGGGTACCCCCGACCTTCCTCCCCCGGCGCGCAGCTCCCGCGCCCCGCGCAGCCGCCACGGCCGGGCCGCGCTGCCCGCGTCCTTCTCGCCGTACCCACAAGAGGCCACTGCAGCCGCAGGGATGAGGAGGCAGCCGGGGCGCTGCGCTTCAGCGCGAACAGCACGGAGAAAAAAGTAAACCTATAGTGTTTAGCATAAATTCACAGAAACGACGTTATAATCACCACTGCAACATTTACATGCGGGGTTTGGCTTTGCTTCTTCCCACAAACTACCTAAGTTTGCATCTGGTATATAATTATTTGCAATTGCCCCAAAGAAATCTTTAATTCCGGGCTCCAGATCCTACCTGCTGCTCTGCGCGGCGCAGAGCGGAGTGTGAGCGGGTCAGCAGGGCCCGCGCCGGGTCCCCGGCAGCGCCTCAGTCCGGCACGATGCCGGTTTTGCCCGGAAAACTAAT
>NW_020799092.1:66248419-66258659 GCF_003259725.1 Athene cunicularia
CTACCAAGTCTCCATCCCCGAGAACGAGCCGGCCGGCACGGCCGTCATCGTGCTGCGGGCCCAGGACCCCGACGAGGGGGAGGCCGGCCGGCTGGCGTACTCCATGGAGGCGCTCTTCGACGAGCGCTCCAACGACTACTTCTCCATCGACGCCGAGACGGGCGGCGTGGTCACGGCCCGCAGCCTCGACCGGGAGACGAAGGACACCCACGTGCTGAAGGTGACCGCCTCCGACCACGGCTCCCCGCGCCGCCGCTCGGCCACCACCTACCTGACAGTGACCGTGAGCGACACCAACGACCACGAGCCGGTGTTTGAGCAGCCCGAGTACCGGGAGAGCATCCGTGAGAACCTGGAGGTGGGTTACGAGGTGCTGACCATCCGCGCCACCGACGGCGATGCCCCAGCCAACGCCAACATGCTTTACCGCCTGCTGGAGCCGGGAGCTGGCGACGGGGTCTTTGAGATTGACCCACGCTCGGGGGTTGTGAGGACCCGAGCCCCGGTGGACCGCGAGGAGGTCTCCGAGTACCACCTGGTGGTGGAAGCCAACGACCAGGGCAAGGATCCAGGACCACGCAGCGCCACAGCTATGGTGCACATCACTGTAGAGGATGAGAACGACAACTACCCCCAGTTCAGTGAGAAGCGCTACCTGGTCCAGGTGCCAGAGGATGCCCCCGTGAACAGCCAGATAATGCAGGTGCAGGCCACAGATCGGGACCGGGGCAGCAATGCCCAAGTGCACTACAGCATTGTGAGTGGCAACCTGAAAGGCCAGTTCTACATCCATTCTTTCTCTGGCGCCATTGACCTGATTAACCCTCTGGATTATGAGACTATTCGGGAGTACACGCTCCGGATCAAAGCCCAGGATGGGGGTAGGCCTCCCTTGATCAACTCCAGTGGCATGGTGTCGGTGCAGGTTGTGGACGTGAATGACAATGCCCCCATTTTTGTGAGCACTCCCTTCCAGGCCACGGTGCTGGAGAACGTTCCTCTGGGCTACTCGGTGCTGCACATCCAGGCTGTGGATGCTGACTCTGGGGAGAACGCCCGCCTGGAGTACAAACTCATAGAGATGGCACCGTCCACCGGTGGTGCCCCTGTAGCAGGTGACTCTGGGTTCCCTTTTCAGATCAACAACAGCACAGGGTGGATTACGGTGGCTGCAGAGCTGGACCGAGAGACTGTGGAGAACTATCACTTTGGGGTGGAGGCCAGGGACCATGGCGTGCCAGTCATGACCTCCTCAGCCAGCGTGTCTATCACTGTCCTCGACGTGAACGACAACAACCCCACCTTCACGGAGAAGGTGTATCACCTCAGGCTGAACGAGGATGCGGCTGTGGGTAGCAGTGTGCTGACCCTGACAGCAGTGGACAGGGATGTTAACAGTGTTGTGACTTACCAGATCACCAGTGGCAACACCAGGAACCGTTTTGCCATCACCAGTCAGAGCGGAGGGGGGCTGATCACACTGGCCTTGCCCCTGGATTACAAGCAGGAAAGGCAGTATGTGCTCACAGTCACTGCCTCTGACGGCACTCGCTTCGACACTGTCCAGGTCTTCATCAACATTACAGATGCCAACACGCACCGCCCAGTCTTCCAGAGCTCCCACTACACAGTGAGTGTCAGCGAGGACAAGCCCATTGGCACCTCTATTGTCACCATCAGTGCCACCGATGAAGACACAGGGGAGAACGCAAGAATCACTTATATTTTGGACGATAACATCCCCCAGTTCCGCATTGACCCTGACACGGGCACCATCACCACCCTGATGGAGCTGGACTATGAGGACCAGGCCTCCTACACGTTGGCCATTACAGCCCATGACAATGGCATCCCCCAGAAATCGGACACCACTTACGTCGAAATCCTCATCCTGGATGCCAATGACAACGCGCCCCGCTTCCTGCGTGATCGCTACCAGGGCTCGGTTTTTGAGGATGTGCCACTCTCCACCAGTGTCCTGCAGCTGTCTGCCACTGACCGTGACTCGGGCCTCAATGGCCGTCTCCTCTACACCTTCCAAGGTGGTGACGATGGAGATGGAGACTTCTACATCGAACCCACTTCCGGAGTGATACGGACTCTGCGCAAACTGGACCGCGAGAATGTGGCTGTCTACAGCCTGCGGGCCTTTGCTGTGGACAGGGGCAGCCCACCACTGAAAGCCTCTGTGGATATCCAAGTGACTGTACTGGACATCAACGACAACCCCCCTGTCTTTGAGAAGGATGAGTTTGACATCTTTGTGGAGGAGAACAGCCCTGTAGGCTCTATTGTGGCACGGATCAGTGCAGCTGACCCTGACGAGGGGACCAATGCACAGATCATGTACCAGATTGTGGAGGGGAACATCCCTGAGGTCTTCCAACTAGACTTGCTCAATGGAGACCTCACGGCCCTAATGGACCTGGATTATGAGAGCCGGACGGAGTACGTGATCGTGGTGCAAGCCACTTCAGCCCCTCTTGTGAGCAGGGCAACAGTGCACATCCGCCTCTTGGACCAGAATGATAACCCACCCGTGCTGCAGGACTTCCAGATCCTCTTCAATAACTATGTGACCAACAAATCCAACAGCTTCCCCTCCGGTGTGATTGGCAAGATCCCAGCTCATGATCCTGATGTGTCTGACAGCCTGGCCTACACCTTTGTGCAAGGCAATGAATTGAACTTGCTCCTTTTGGACTCTGCCACTGGGGAACTCAAACTCAGTCGCGATCTGGACAACAACAGACCCCTGGAAGCCCTTATGAAAGTGTCAGTCTCAGGTAAGCAAGCTTTAGAGGTTAATAAAGCATGTAATTTTGCTTGTCAGACCAGCGTGGGGGCATGGGCAGAGGTAACCCACTTGCAGTTTAGTGTGCAGCTTTCAGTTTCTTGAAGCAGCAATTTATCTGTGAAATTTTTAAAGAGGAACCATAAAAATGTGTCAAGCCCATGTGCTATGGATTGAAGTGGTTGTAATTGTTATGTGGATCACAAAACTAAATAAATCCGAGTGTATTTGGAAAGGTATATACCCCTTCAGTTGAGGTAGTACCGTGGCTAAAGGTTTTCTTATGTTGCATAAAGGTAATAAATGATGTAACTTGCAAAGACAGAGGGAATGCACATGTATCTGTAATGCCATCTCCCCTCTTTTTTTTCTCTTTAAAAAATAGAAAAAGTTTAGATTTGGTATCTCTGCTGTTTTAGCAACAAAGCATATGTATTCCCTTCTGCATATCGGGAAGTTTGTCTGGTAGATCCTTAGACCCCAGACCAGGTCTCGGCTGGTGTGGCCCAGGTGAATGTGATGCTGGTGGAGCTGTGCTGGCTTGTATTGCTGGCGTGTGTTCCTGTGGGAAATGGTGATGCTGAAAGCAATGAGTTATGGCTGTGTAATAGCTGTGTAACACAGCTAATTGCACTGGCGTTGCTTTAGTAGTGCTAGGGGCAGATACTGGGCAAATGCAGACCCAAAATCAGTGCTGTTGCAGGGAGGGAGAGAAGGGGAGAGGTACATGTACTGTACCATTAACTTCGTTGGAGAATTTGTGTCTGTGTGAAGACTGTTTGATATCGTCCAATATACACTTTTATATAAGCACATACATGCTTTTAGGATATTATTATTTTTCTGCTTCGTTGCTTGTTTATCATGGAATTACTTTTTACACCTCTAATTGTGGCGTCAGTCATACAATGAGTAATTTCCTCTGCAGGTGCCACTCTATAAAGTTTACTGTGGACCTGATCCCATGCTTCTGTTGACTTTCAAAGGTTTAACCAGGTACAATCCTCACTGCCTCACTCTCTGCAATCTAAAACTAGTATTTGTATTGTCTTTGGAATAAAATAACTGAAAGTACTAGGTACGTAAAATGACATTTTAGGAGATGCTTCTTTTTGGATGGTTGTATTAAAAAAAATTTATAAACTGTGGCATAATAATCCTGGCAGTGCTTGTTTTACTGGAAGTAGTCATGGCGTGCAGCAGGGCCTCGGGGGAGTGAACCATGCTCTCCCTTACATTTGCAGGCTTGAGGTCCTTTTTGCTTCAGGAAAATGAAAGTGATATTAACTGAGCTGACTGAATTTACTGCAGTGCATCACCTGACAAGCCACTCCTGGTTCATCCAAAATGCTAGGGGGCAGCTAATGTGGTAAGGTAGCTCATAAATGCCGTTTCCATGTCCTGTGAGGACTTGCAGAAAAAACAGACAGTTGGCTTGTGACCTTAAAAGAAAAACATTTGGATTAAGGTGCAGGTAATTGCATGGTCACTGTCTGTACCAGTAGCTCTTTATCTGGTAGCAGAAGATAAGAACTCATCTTGGAGCACAAAACTTGGAAAAGTTGTTTTGTTACACTAGATGAAGAGTGTGGTTCAGAACAGAAAAATGGGTGACGTACTATTCCTTTCTCAGTCTAATGATTTACGCTGAAGTTTAAGTGGATGAATTCTCAGGTAGGAATGAAGACTCGTTTTCTTAAGTAACAGAGCTTGATCCTTAAGTAAGGAGCTTGATCATGCCAGCATCATTTTCATGTTTGCTGAAGGTGTGAACTTTGAAACTCTGCTGTGATGTTGACCAAAAACTGGCTGTCTGCTTTTTGAAAGGTATTTGAAAGATTATATATTCTTATGGGTAGGACTTTAAAATAGTTTTGACAAGCACTGAACTCCATGTGACATTAATTTGAAGTTCACTCTGGAAATTGAAAGGGCAGAGTTTGGCAGTGTGTGATTAGTCCAGGAAAGTGTCACCTGCCTGCTTTCTCTGGTTTATCTGATTCAGTCTTCAAAAAAAAAAAAAAAATGTCAGAGAAGCAGCTCAGACAGAAGTACTCCACGGGGTTATCTCTAAGTGTTGCAAAATATCTGCAAATCATCTGCTAAAATGACCTGCCTGTTAACTGAAAAACTGTCTATGGACTAGCCGTTAACCTCTCAACCCAGACAAACACAAAGCCCTGCCCTACTAACAGCTGCTCTTCAGGTCAGGAAAGGATTTGAGCTCCTTCCGAACTTGGGGAATTTGATCTGTATGCGTCTGGGAAGTAACATTGCTGCTATAAAAAATCTTATTTCCACCTAGCAATGTGTTGTGCTGCAGAGCCATGTGAGTGTGTGCGATGCTAGTGAGGAGCCACGCTGCTCAATTGAATTACTTCGAGAGTTTGATACTTGACAAAACCCAGCATTTTTTCATTTGAAATTGGAATTATTCAAATAAGCACAGTAATTTTGGCATTCTGCTTATAAACAAAACTTTAGGCATCGTGAAAACCAAGCAAATGGGCATAGTAACTTTAATAAAACCTGAGAACGTCACACTTGGCATTTAAAACTCATTCTAACAGTGTAAACATTACCAGAAGCTACATGGGATAGTGGGCAGGCTGGGCACGTAAGTGCATGGCTCTGCCTTTGTCCTGGTGGGCTGTGCCCCCACAGTCGGTCAGGAACCCACCCAAGCGGAGGAGGGAGAAGGTGGGTGGTGTGGATATTAGCATTTTGCTTTGGATCCAGAGGGAGCTTTTGAAGTCGATCTCTTTTGAAGAGAATCTCTCCGGGTGCCCCTCTGCCCGTACCTGTCGTGCAGAGCCGTCTGAGTGAACAAACTGCATCTCTTTTGGATGAAGCTAATCCAGGGGTCCCTTAAAAAGACACAGTCTCTTTTTACTGTTGTACGTTTGAGGGTTTTCTACATAAAGGCAGAGCTTGGCTTTACATTCCCATGCCTGCACATTGTGTCGTTAGGTTTATGTTGTTTTAACAATTGGGGTGAAATCTGGGCCCTGCTCAAATCTTGCCCCTGCTTTCCAGGGAGACAGGATTTTACTCTGGGCTTCTGAAACAGGTGGTCAAGAGTTGACCAGTCTGTGATTTCTTAGTGTTACTAATAAATATGGGGCTTAAATTGACAGGCTCATTAAAAACTATTACTTTTTGTCCACAGTGATATTCATGATAATGTTAAATTGATATTTATTTAGTCAAAAAGTGGGTTAAACATTGCTCAAGTCACAATGGGTTTGCCTGTGTTAAACATATACCACAGTCCCCTCTGGTGCGGGTGGGGGAAGGCTGGTGCTAGCCTCAGCTTTGAACAAATGTTGCACAACTTTGCCTGGGTGTCACATTGCAAACGCTGCTGGCACCTGCTTGACTGTGCTGCCACAAGTAGTCCCACTTATCATCAACGACAGCTCAATAGATGTGTGTACAAACTCCTCTGGGAACCCAGCCTAATACACCAGTGCAGACAAAACCCAACCTGACTGGATCCTACAGCTTTTGAGTGGTCCAGATAAATGTAAAATATCATTATACAACATAGAATATAGAATTTTGGGAAAATAGTGCTCCCCACGCAGTGAGGGATAGACACCCAAGCGTTTCTGAGGGCATGCAAGGTCAAATATCACCTTTTACATTTCTTTGGCTTTTAATCTCCAGTGCCATTCAGTAAGGTTATTGACTATCAGCAAATACAAATTAAGATAGAGCTCATTTGTCTTGCAGTAAACTTAATGGGATTTTTACTCGCGGCTTGGTAAAGGATTTTCATTGTTATTGTAATTTAAAAGTTATTGTGCTAATGACCCTGGATCATCAGCTCTGTGCCTTCTCCATACAAATGTAACAGAAGATGCAATACTTCGGTTTAGCCCTTCTGGGAAAGGTAAGGCCACAGCTGTGCCTGAGATGTAAGGCACTGAGGGGTTGTTTGTGTGTGTGAAGATGATTTGAGATTAAAGGGGAAAAAAGAAACTCCAAGGAGAAGGTGTCTCTGTAAGCACAGGGGCACCTTTGGGTGTGGAGGGCAAGCGTGGGGCAACCACTTGGGATGTGGGCCAGGTGCCTCAGCAGCATCAGATGCGCCCTGGCCCCGTGCCCCTCCTTTGGGGAGCAGAGCGGATGGGTCTGCTGGGCCTTTGTGAGTTTTGTGGGGTAGATCCGCAGGGCAACTGGTTCTTCTAGGAGCAGCGCTTCTGGCTGCCTGCGAGGGCTTGCTTTCAGGGTCAGCAAGAGCAATTAGCACCTGAACTTGCTCTCTGTGGACCCCTCACCCCGTGGGAAACACATCCTGCAGGTGGCTGGGGTGGGATCCCTGTGGGTTATAGAAGTAGGAGATGATGGAAATGGAGGGGTGGGGGCTCCTCTCACCCTCCTTCCCGAGTGGTTGCAGGGCTTTTGCAGGCTGGCATTTCCAGGGACCTTGGGCGCTTGCACTTCACACTTGCTTCCTGCACTAAGGCGAGAGGAGTGAAGGGAGCGGCTCAAGGGCTGCAAAGACCAGGGAGGCAGTGATGAGGGACCTCGGTTAGAAAGATGGTGTGATACCGCGAGCTGGGGGATTGCACCCCTAGTTGTTACTTCGTGTATTAAGTAAGACTGAAATGAAAGATGACTGATAATGGTTAGTGGCAGTGGTTTTGAACATTTACATATATTTTCCTACAATAGCAAATCTAGAGTAGTGACCGTCATTTTAAAGTTAGGGTAGCTCCTGGATCTGCTGTGGCTACCTAAATCCTTTATTGCATCCATATAGGTTTTATATTCTAATCTGTTCTATAGGTGAGATGTATTTAAGCTGTGCATCCCTCCAGCCTGCAGGAATGTGACTTCCCCTCTTCAGCTGTATGATCTGTTCCAGCCGATAAAAGCTGTGGCTGCCTTGTTGCTTTCCTGTGGGATTCCCTTCCACTTCATCCCTGGATTTCATAGGAGTGGTGTATTTTTGTTTCAAAAGACAGGAAAATGTCTATGGCTATGAGAGGAAAATATTTAGTTTATCTCAACTTTTTAGTTGAGATAAAAGATATCTTCTGCATGTAAATAAATAACATAGGGAGTTACCTGCAGCTCAAGCTACTGTAAATAAGCAATTTCTTTGCTAAAATGGTGATCTGTAGTAATAAAGAAATGTTTACCACAGAACACTTTAAAACGAAAATGAGCTGTTTTATCTCAGATAAAAGCTATTCTGTCAGTCAGCTTCTTTCAGAAAAAGCTACTATGCAACATAGCTATCCCTAAAAATGTTTGTTTCTCCCTGTTTCTGTCTGCGTGCAGGCTGTATATTACCATTTTTTCCTCCACAGTTTTTAATGAGATATTACTACCTTAGTATGTCTCAGTGTTTGAAACGTTTGAAACGTACTAGGCTTTACTTGATAATAAGTCTCAAGAGAAAGAAATTGAATTTAGGGAATATGATGGTGTGAATACCTGGAAAACTTTTTGTCCTATTTGCAAATTATTTGCTCATGGAGAGATAGTTGTAATAATCATTTTTTAATTGGATTGGTAATTTTAAAATATTTTTTTAGTACTTTTTAAGCTTCAGGTGTATTAATGAAATTGGTTTCCTTGATGTATTCCCTTGTTGTGATTTGCTTCCCTCTTAGAAGTTACTGAAGTGCTCTTACTTCTGACTTGCACTTGTGGGTTGGGAAGAATCCTCTTTTGTTCTGTTCTGGTCACATGTTTGCTTGCAGTTCAGAATTGGTTTAGGCTGGGGCTGCGGAGCCTGCTGCAAACTGCCAAATACAGAATAAACATTGAATTGTTGTCAAGGGTAATGGCAAAAGAACCCTTTGTTTAGAATACAGGAACAGTTTTCTAGGTTTGGATGTTAAGATGATAGTAAACCCGCAGTAGTGGTGGGGTAAGTAGGTGATGTGAAGCAGTGGGATTTTATACTTTGTTATCTCCCGTGTCCCAAGTGCTACCTGAGGAAGTGGCTGGCTGCTGATAAAGTGTATAGTTTTACATTTGCTCATCAAATGATTCATTTTCCTTCCGTATATACTTAATATCTTAAAACTCCCTTTCATTGTTGACTCCCATCTTTGAGCTGAATAGATTTTCTCAGACATCCCATGACTGAGGAATGTAATGCTGGGTATGACATTAAGTAGGTAGTGTTCTCACCCCTCTTCTGGTAGGATGCTTGCTGGTGAGACCCTTAGTAGATGCTTGGATGGGAATCCTGTGGTATCCTCACACTTCCACCAGTCTGGTCAGAGTGTGGCCCTGGTGTCTCCCATCATCTTTAAGGAAGGGTTGGGGAGACTCATCTGGGGTGACCCTGAGGTGTGCTGCAGGTCCGCCAGGCACCCCTGCAGCTGACAGACTGTCTCCAGTGTTTTGGCTTGCTGGGTGCTCGGAGTTTGTGGGTTCAGGGGCATGTGATAACACGCAACACCTATAACGGTGTTTACAATTCAGCCAGATGTGTAGCTTCTGCATATATTGGCATGGCTGAGCTCTCTTTCATCTGGTTATTTTGGGTACAGACAGCAATGCCCGCACAGTAGCATGGGTTAGGCTTGTGGTTTCACTGGGTCCCTTGATTCCCTCATGCATCAGGTGAGACTGATACAAGAGTTCAGGAACGTGACCACTCTAGAAGTTGGGAGCAGAATTAATTCTGGGCAGAAAAAAAAGCAAGCATGAAGCAGAAAGCTCTTCTAAACCTACATGCTACAAATACCTTTTCAATATTTAGCAGTGTAGGCAACTCTAGCTGTAACGCTCATGCATGGAGGATGAGTAAGGGGAGGATCAAATGTCAGACACAAGATCTATGCTTTCCATCCCTTCTCCCTCTCTTATATAAGCCCTCAGGATTTTGAGACCCAGTTGGTGGGGACAGACTCTCTACGTTTGAGCACTTGAGGTAACAAAACAACTTACCTGCTTACCTCGGTATTGGCTAATTTACAGGATTTGGGCAACAGTGTCTCTTGGCTTCCTTTGGCATACTGACTTGTATTTCCAAAAATATCTACAGAGAGTCTTTAGGAAACGTAGGAGGGTTAGAAGAGCTGAAGATATTCAAATCAGATCTAATGACCCCTTTTGGCAATATTCCATGTTATAGTTTTTCTGTCCTGGTTTCTGTGGAAATGATGATGGGTTTTGGTAAAATAGTACTCCAACTATTCTGACATCTACTTTGCCGTGTAAGGAAGAAGTATGGCAGTGCTGTCTTTTATGAATGATAGACTTTTTTTTGTTGCCTGCTCCTTTTTTTTTAAGAATGTTTGGTCCAAAGATTGAATAAATCAGAGTACAGAACAAATTGACAAGAGACTTGGTTCTTCAAAGCCTTGTTCACAGTGGCTGTCCACTTGAAAGCAAGAACATCTGAGACCCATTTAAGTTCAGTTTTGCCACTTTGTGTTTCTGTATCAAGTGACAGTATTATTCCCCCCCCCCCCC
>NW_020799092.1:66258709-66412028 GCF_003259725.1 Athene cunicularia
CCCCCCCCCCCCCCGGTGAAGCTCTTTTTCCAGTGCTGAAAAACACTAAACTATTTATAGATGCAACACAAGTTTCCAAATGGGGCAGGATGCAATCTTCATGGAAAATTTTGAAATCTGCCATCGAGTGATCTGTTGATTGTTTGGCGAGATTTCCCTAACACCTTTTTTATAAAGCCCAGGTGCATACACTTTGGCTGAGATTTCATTGCAATGCATTGATTTTGTTGGACTGAAACAGTGTTAACAAAGGTATTACAGCTTGGCTCTTATTGTCAGATTTGTATCACCTACCATGATCTGCCCAAGAAATCAGGTACCTCTCCAAAGGTGGTCATGTAGGTTGTGGCCATGATTGGTTGATAGGCATGAGGGCTGTTGGTTGGAGATGCCCATCTTGCCCCACAGATTACAGAGGGAACTTAAATGACTGACTTGGGCTACTTGCCTTGTTGTTAGGTGGCTAAAGTTCTGTGGGATGAACGCACCCTGAATATGTGCCAGGACGGAAGGGTTTGTTTTCTTTTGTAGTAATGATTGTACTTATTTCTGTTACAGCAAACTACCTGTAGTAACAGGCTTAGCAGACAAGATGGAAAGGATGGGGGAGGCTATAATATGCAAACAGGAAAATGTTTTGCCATGAATAATGTCAGGAGAGACTTTAAATATTGTCAAGAGTTTGAGTGAATGAAGGGGGAAAGTATGCTTTTATGGGGATTTGGCATTCAACAAAGAAATAAAATTTTAAAATACTTCAGAAAGATGATCTTCACACTTGAAAAAAAAGCAGTTGGACAGAAAAGTAGGATTTGCTGGAGAGAAAGAAAAACTTCTGGACTTTGTTTCAACAAGTCGTTAATGCTCCTAAGCTGTAACCACCTTCGTATTTATTCCAGTGTTTACACTTGCCAAGCACAAAAAAAGCAAATAAATGAAACGGTAAACCTGTAATAAATCCTCAGGGGACCACATAATAAACATAGACATGTTATGCTTATCAAATACAAAGGAAAGTAATCTGTTTTCAACACCATTGCCGAACGCATGATAAATGCTAGTTTCTGTCAGGTCTCCAGCACTTTTGGAAATGACGCATCTGGTCAGAATATTTCAGCACTTTTTGAAGGAGAGGCCATCGTTAACAACCATTGTCAACACAGCATCTCCTGCCTGCTGTTTAGTCTGTGGGCTAGGTCCAGTTTCAGTGAGAATCAAAAGCATCTGGAACCCACCAAAAAGGGCAAATCAGGGACTGTATTATCAGATTTGAGTTTCACATATGTGATGGCCAGCATCTAGCAGCCTGTCTTTGCTGTTAAATCCCACTGGGCTGTTAGGTTTGGAAGCAAATGTACTCAAGGTGATTCTCTGTGGCTGCCATGCCACCAGAGCATGCATCATGTGTACAGATTTTGCTGCTGGATTGGTTGGGTTTGCTCTTTCCTTTCACTAGTTCCAGATCAGACTCCTTGACCCTATTGATGTTAGCAAGTCATTGAGTTTCTTGGATTGAATTCCTGTCACAGCACTTTTGGACTTTCCAGGAACCAGCCCAGCCCAGCCCCTCATTTACTTGTGTGATTTTTATTTTAAAAATTTATTTATTTATTTAGCAGTCTGAATTTATTTTAAATCATGTAAAAGCTGTCCCACCTTAGTGCAGATTGCTTTAGCTGGGTGTGATTTCCAGCCTCCAGACACTGCAGGCACAGCTCAGCATGGTTAGAAAGAGGCATTTGTCACTTTTCACAGCTTAGGTCCAGTAGAGGACTTATATCTTACCATCAAATGCCACAGTGCCTCATTTTTAGGTGCCTGTTCCCTGCAGGGGTATCCTCTTTTAGACAATTAAGTGTCCTATGAAGTGGGAGTACTTGAAATACCATCCCGCTACAGCCTGGGCACTTCACTCAGCATAACGATCAGGACACTTAGCGAGGGCAAAGATGGGCTGGGCTCCAGCCCTTGATCTCAAAGCTCTTACTGTGCTATACATTAAAGAGGAGCTGAATAAGGTACAGAAGCTGTTGTGGGACTCACATTTCCCATCTCCTGGCAAGTGCCGTAAGCTACAGGGTCATGCTCACGCTTGCAGGGCGCCAGATAGGAAGGCAGTCTGGCTCACGTTGGTGTGTGTGGGCACCTCCACTTCAGCTGAGCAGTGGTGTGGGCAGTCTGGCCTTGACCCTCAGCTTCTGGATTTGTTTTAGGCCATAATAAAAGCTGGATCATGAACTGTTCAGGCCATGTCAGGACTAGGTCAGTTCTGGCTGTAGCTGGGTACTCGGCTCTTCCCACCTGGGAACTCAAAGGTAAAATAAACAAGAACCCTGGGGCTTCCCAGGGACTACTTTCCTATTGATCAGAGCGGGTTTGTTTGTCTTCTGGCTTTGACTATTTGTAAATGTATTTTACTTTTATGTGGAGCAGCCCCCAGATGGGCTAAAGGCTCAGTTATGGAAGGATTCATGGGCTCAGACTTAAATAGCACTGCTAAATACCCAGAGTTCAACCCATCTTCGCCTACTGTTTAATCTTCTTTCTCACTGCAGTTTGCTGTGATGATAGACTTGCTAGTAATTACCAACATGTTGCCGCTCGTCCCTTGGATCCTGTGGCTTTTCCCGCAATGTGCTCACTGACGCTACAACTAGCCGACATTGTCCTGACACATACAGTAAAAGCCTCTTGGCAGCAATGACTGGGTCAAACCGTCCTGTTGGTTGACTCGGTTTCCCTTCTCACGGGGTGTATTTCTGATGTTGGCCTTCTTTTATTGACACAGTGTAATTTAGCAAAGTGTGCTCTGTTGATGAGCTCTCCATCTGGCAGATAATTGCCTGCTAGTTTAAATCCTGTCTTAACTTCAGTTTCTCGAGATCATGAAACCTGCTGGTGCCTTCTGGTTGGTTTTGCAGGCTGTTTGCAGAAGGAATCATTATGAACTAAAGTGATGTGAGCAGATTGCTGTGAGTTTTTTGGAATGTTAGGTAAGACGGCTAAACTTTTAGGTCCTGCTTACTCACCCAACATTATTCTTCAGTGAGTTTGGAAATCTAACACTTGGGTTTGTTGACCGAGCTGCTGACAGCAGGTGCTCTTGTTTGCACAGGCTATGCAAAGTGGGAACCCTGGGTACATTTTAGGACCTGGTGGATGCTGCAAGCTTCTTACACAAATAGTGCTGGTGTTCCTCTTTCCTTCTCGCTTATCTTCTTCTCCCATTTCCCTTCATGTTCATTGGGTCTGTTTTGTAATGAGGCGCTGTGTCTGTGGAGTTTGCCTGCTACAAGTTTGTACAAGGCTGTGTGCAGCGGAGATCTCGCGGGGGCTGCTGCTGTAAATAATTAGGATGATCACCATACATCGACTGACTGACTGCCCACCAGATAGCCAGATAGGAATGGTGGTGCCCCAGGCCTGGCTGATGGTGTGTCCACCAGGTGCAGGGAGCCTGCTGGCGGTTGCCCACCAGGCACAGCTTGGTGATGGTGTGGCAGCATCCTTTTTCACTGCCTTCCCTCTTGCCTTTGGGGAGGCAGGGCAGTTTTCTTGTCCACCCTTCACCCTTTTCTGACCACTGTACTGTTACTTGCTATTAGATGGGTGTGTTGGCCCAAGGTGAGGGGCATGGTCCATCCTGTCCAAGAATGCCCTGTGAGATGCTCCCGGTGAACTCGTGACAGCCATTGTGTCACCCGTGCAGGCGATGCACTTTCAGTGACTGTTTTGGAGCTGGGACCTCAGTGGTGCTGGCTGCCAGCTGCAGCTTCTAGAGGTTTTGCAGCCATAATCCTTTGTCCCTCTCCTTGCACAGGGTCTAGGAGGCCATGGCATGAGGTGGTGACAGTCCCACAGAGGTTTTGCTGCCTGGCACAGGCAGTCGTGGGATGTCTGTAGCCAGCCCCAGGTCACAGGGCATGGTGCACACTGAATGTCAGTGCTTGTCGTCTTTGTAGTCTGTGGGAACAACACCTGTACCCATGAACTGGGAATTTGACCCAGTTTGGGTATAGATGTTGACTATATTTTTTTCCTGTCCCTCGTGACAAGTTGCAATTGCTTTTACTGGCTAGTTCCTTCATGCTTTAGCTCCCTTATGGCTCAGCTAATAGCAGTGTCTGGGACTTTATTCAGCTTTAAGAGGCTTTAAACTAAGAAATTCCTATTTACTACCAACAGCATTGATGGACATGACCAATTAATGGCAATAAACTCAGGTGAGAACCAAGAGACAAGGACATTTTTTCTATTCTCTGCAGTGAACCTGTTTTGTATGAATGAGTTTTACAAACTTTTGTTCAATCTGCTTTTAAAATATGTCCCCTGCCAAGTGGTTGGGGATTTCTTAAGCTGAGATGACTGATTCACTCCCTGGCTTAGCCAGCATGCATCGGAGTGTACTGAAGTGGAGGTACTGAGATGATCAGATAAAATTCTTCACACCACCAGTGGCAGTTGAGCATCCATCCTTTTTTTTTTTTTTTTTCTGGGGGAAAGTCCTCTAGGAGAGACCATTTCTTCGGCTCTGAGGTGGTGTCAGTGACTCCCTGTGGTTTTGCTCTGCATCTCTTTGATCAGACTTTAGTTGTCAAAAAAGATCTCTTTGCTCCTTTCAAGGCCTAAAAGGAAAGTAAGGTGACAACTTTGATGGCAAATTTGAAACCTTTCTCAAACTGGAAAGCATCCAATGGGGTAAACAACTTTACTCATGCTCTACACATCCCATACTGATCATACAGGATAGTGTTTTACTGTCTGAGCGCTGTGTAAAGTTGGGATATTGTGCATTTTCAGGTATTTAAATGAACTGGTATAAATGACTAGTGATAAGAAAAGACTAAATTTTATTCCTGTGCTGAAACTGAATTTTAAAGAAATCATTTGAGATTTCAGCAGTTGTGAAATTTGCAGTGTTGTTCTTTGTACTGTAGAGACTTTGTGCTTACTGCTGTGGTCATATTACACGACATTGCCTAATACCCAGCAAGGCGTATTCTTGGCTCATTCAGCAGGTAAGGCTCCCTTAGGGTCACTGAATCCCTCCATGTACTCAGCAGAGAGCTCAGCCTGGTGATTTTTACAGCCATGCATCTGTGTTTGCATTTCCAATGCTTTTTCCTTTTTTTTCAGTATTTTTCCCTTTTATGATATGTTGATTATTAAAAGCAGGGATCTGTGTAGTTTTGTCATCCCTCTCGACCAGTGTCATCCCTCCCTGATTACCACTTCCAGCAGTCAGCAGCTCGTTTGTGGTTGGTCTGTTCTGAGGATGGGTTTTTTGCTGTTGAACACGTGCTCCACCCTCCTGGTGCGGTTGGAGAGGCCAACAGGCATAGGCACCTTGCAGAGATGCTCAGGTCCTAGGGCGGGGGCTCGAGCTCACAACTGAGAGCTGGTCCTCTAGCAGATGAGATGCTGATCCATTAGAGCTTCAGGGTAATTTAATCGCTTTTGGAAAGCACAATAATTAATAATCCCACACTAAGAAACCACTACTGCTTCTGTTCCTTATTAGACATCTTAATTTCTTTTACATTTCTGTTCTTAGGCATGCGTAGCATTTAATTTTCTCTACAATAATTTATGAGTCACAAAATCACTTGGAACAGGTTAGCCTCCATGTGATGGTGTTTCAGCACCTCTTGCATTTCCTTCGGTTGGATCGTGTGTTGCTATTTGTTTAGAGGCAGCTCTGCCACTTCCCTGAAGAAAGCCATATATTGTTACCTGAGTGTGATGTGCCAGGACCATGCTGCCCTCTCTCTGATGATGGGCCCTTCACCTACTTACCTGGTATTTAAAGTGTTTATCAAATATTGGAATGGAAAATGATTCCATTTTCTGAAATTACATTATTTGGGTGATTTACTTTTCTTGTCCAACCACTGTCTATGTGTTTGAGTTGGTTCAGAAAGATGGAAGCAACAGACCAGCTGAAAAATGCATTGGCGCATGGAGCTTCCACCACAGGGGATTTTTAAGTGGAATGGGTTATTAAAGAAAGTGAGGTATTACATGCTGTTGTACAAGGCACTGCAAATATCTCATCTCTGTACTATTCTGATAGTTCTTAGTCAAGAAAAGTTAATTTATATTGTAAAGAGGACAAGTTGGGGAACAGAGAATTTGTTTTACTTGAGGTATCGTTTATGGTAGAAGATTTCATCTTTCGTACTGCAAAATGAAAGCCAAAGAGGACTGTGATTGCTATGTACCTCTCTGAAGTACTTATAGAAAACAAAGGTAAAAGCAGGGCAGTTTAAAGGAAAAAACCTGTAAGTGAACTGACTCTCAATAAGTTTAGGTGGGATGTTAGAAGGTGGTTTGAAACCTTTAGGGAAGCAAACTTCTGGAACAACCTCTCTGTGAAGTGTAGCTGGGTTTAAGATGAAGCTTGATAAATTAATGAAAGCTTGATAGTTTATAAGTAGTATTATGTATATACAACACACTTCCTTGAGAAGCTTCCTTGAACAGAAAATGGAACTTGTTGGTGGGGATATTATTTCCTGTTCTCTTTTTGCTGCAGAAATTAAACACACATATTAACAAATTGTAAATGCAATTAGCCCTTTGAGCTGCCTGAGCTTGTGTAACTTGTTGTGTGTTGGTAACAGCATTGCTATCTTCTCCTAGACTTGGTATCAAAAGAAGATAAAGGATCCACAAGACAGCATGGTTCAGCAGATAAATGAATGGGGCTGGAAGTTATTCACAAATGTCACAGGCTGCAAGTTGCAGCAAATCTGAGCCAATCTTGCTTCTGGCTGTTACAGTCCTTCCCTTCCCAGCACCTCTATGACCTTGTGCTGGGCTGTTTCCAGCAACCAAGTTGCTAAAAAGCCAACCTGCCATTAAAAAAAACCCAGAGTTCTGATTTAGCATGAAGAAACAGCTCAGTCCATCAAACAAAATCAGAGATAGTGCAAGGGAGGATGAAAGTTGATAAAAAGCCAAACTACGATAAAAAAACAAGGAAACAAAGATCTTCTGACCTATCATGAAGAAACAGTTCAATGCAGTATGAGATGAGTGCCAGTTGCAGAGGAGGAGAGGGACTGTGGCAGCCAACCCTTAGGTTGGTTTAGGTTGCAACCAAAGCCTAAAGAAAAATACTTATTTTTTGTTGTTTTTTTTTAAGTAGGATTTTTATTACCTTGTGCTGGAACAGTTCAGCACATGGTTGGACAGGTATCAGGGACAGTGTAAAAGAGGAGGCACTAATTATGTGGGTTCAGGCTCTGCCCTTGGCAGCTGCAGCTTCTTGGAGGAGATTCTCTGAGTTTGCCCATGATTGTGTTTAGTCCCTTCTGTACAGTAGAAAGTCTCTAGAAAGTCCTTTCAACCTATAAAAAGGTTGTGCTGTCCCTCCCTTAAGCCTGTGTGACCACATTGACTCAAAATAAGGGGAGAGTTTGTTCTGGTGCTCTGTGTGCAATACTCAGCCCCTAACCCAAGTAGGCAAGGTGTGTCAGCACTCAACACTTCTGTGGGTACAAACCTCTCAGCTTTCATTTGTATGAAGCTCTGCCACCTAGATGTTCTACAGCTTGAACCCACCACAGGTTTTGTGATGCAAAATGCAGCTGCACTGCGCTAACATCAAAAGCGCAGGAGATTCAGTAAACATGTTTAAAAACACCTGTCTTGGAAGCACACAGAGCGCAAGAAAATATTGTAATAAACTAATGAAAAAATAGCTGAGTAATTTTAGTTCTTCATTCCCTGTAGATTTCTGCCTTTTGAGGTTGTTGATTAAAAAAAAATTAACAAATTTTTGTTAAAAAAGGTAAGAAATTATCTGATAGTAAGGATTTTGCATTGAGAAAGTGTATATATTTATGAGCTTTGGCTCAGTCCTTTGAATTATCTAGGCACTACTGTAACCGATAAGTGAATGCTGATAACCCTGTTAATATTTCAAGGACTCTTTGCAACTATAGGGGAGCAGTCAGTAACTATCACATTCCTTTGCATTACAGGATAGGTTTTTTATTTGCTATTTTAATGGTGTTACATACATACCGGGGTTTTTTGAGCTCAGTTCACCTTGTCTCACAGCAGCTCCTTGGCAAGCAGCCTCATGAACTCTTTAAGATGCTTCTTACTCACAGCAGCTGGGCTCATTGCCTGCCCTGGTGTGGCTGGGATTTGGATTGCAAATTCCTGATCTGAACAAAGAGGAAGAATAGAAAAGGCTGGTCTCTGGCCTCTCTCACACTTTAAGAAACCTTGCTAGCTTCAGAGGATTATACTCATAACTCTGGCTGCACTTCCAAAAAAATCACCCCAATTTCTATCTTTTCAAGGACAGGTGCAGCCCCACCAGTAGGCATGTTGCTAAGAAGAAGGAAAAGAGACGTGGCTTGAGGGAGGCTGCTGGAATTTCAGGCACCATCTTATCTAGAGCTACCTCATGCCTTGTCCACACTTGTTCTCTTTTTCTCTTTTCCCCCTGCTTTGTTTCCTCAGAACCACAGGGCTGGAGATCAGTGTTTTAGAAAGGACAGAGGGGGGGAAAAAAATGAGTGGAGATAAACCGTGTGTACAGGATGCATCCACATGTGTTCCTTCACTGCACTCCTCAGCTGCACCCAAAGGCCTTACAATCTGAGAAGCAGCTTGCTGCAATTGCTTTCATGAGACAGTATCAACTGGGTAGGATTTGGCCTGTACTGGCTTGCATTTGGTGAGGAGCAGAGATGAGTCAAGCTAAACAGGGTGACTCATTAGAGTCGGGTTCATGCAATGGTCTGTGTGTTTAAAAATGCTCAGAGTTGGGAAACGGGCTGTCACAGTCATGAAATCATTATCAACCTTTGGTCTGCCACTCTTCAGACCGTTGGAGAAGATCCATAAAGTCCAAGTCAGCCACAGTCAGAGCAAAAGGTGGCTGTGTTTGGCTGATACCTAACTGCCCAGGGGCTCCAGGCAGGGATACCAATGTTACTGTGAGGCAGCTGCCAAGACTAAACTTGTGTTCTTGCACCTGGGGTTTCGTTTTTGCCATCTACATCATCAAAGGTGACCAAAATGTTTAAACCACTCATTTGAGTGGAAACCTATATGGAGGACTTTGTACAATAGGTAGCACTGGGCTAAGCAGCCTGTAATATTTAGCATTTTGGTTTAGAAAGTATAGCAATTGCTTCCCCTGAGCCAAACTTGTGTAGCACGATGGGGAAAGCTACTTTTGTGTCTCTTGAACTATGTTTTGATTTGACACCATCCTCCCTCTTATTCTTCTCTGGGCATCCTTGTGTTAAAGATAATCACCACACACTAAGATCTCCACCACTCTTGTGGCATAAAGTCACTGGTCTTCATTTTAATGGACTCAGAGGAGCCAAGTGGAGGCAGGGAGAGCGTGGCCAGATGGACACCAGGATTACCCTGTCCCTCACCCTGGGATCTATCAGAAGAAATCTGGTCAGGGATGCTTTTCTCCTGATGAGAAACCCTACTTAAGAGGTAAACTGGAAGGTAGACCCAGCTGTGAAGCCCTGGGAGGAGAGCCTGGTTTGATCTGCAGACGAGGGGTCTTGTGGATGCAGAGCTGGAGAGGTGTCTGGGAGCTGCCGTGGGGGCCCGAGGGCTCCCCCACACTGATCTCTCCAGGCAGGAACAGTCTCTCATAAAAATGTTTTCTTGAATATAATATGCACAAAACCAGCCTCTGGGAAAAGCTGATGCTTGCTGGAGTCTTTGGGTGTATCCTGCTCTGTGAGTGAGTTGCAATTTCTGTGAGGTACAACACACCCTTTTTGGATGTGTTTGTTAGTCAAAAAGTACTCTGACTTCCTTCTGTTTCGGGAGAAGTGAGTCTGAAGCAGAGGCAGGTAAACAGTGAAAGACCATCTCCTGGCACGGCTCATTTTAGGGCTAGGAGGCTGCACGGGGACTGGGATTTTCCTGGGCTGACTGATCCAGCCCATTATACCCTCCAATTAGCCTAAGTGGCCCTTTTATTGATGTATGACATCAATGAGCCCAGCTGCCATACAGATAGCAGAAAATAGTCTGGATGATTTTAACCACTGTTTTGCATGTTTAAGTAATTTAAACTTAGAAAAGACCTGCCCTGCTACTGTTTACAGGAGCTCATTAAGCAAGGCAGCGATGCTTGCCTGCCCCCGAGGCTAAATGGAGCCTGGCTTGGCCAGCGTGGCTCCCTCTGCTCCGTCCCATCCCAGCATGGCCAGGATCCGTCCCTGGAAGCAAGCTCGCTTGTCAGGGCTCTACTGCACTGGCCAAAACCGGCACCAGGTCCAGTTTTGAGACTGCTGCAGGTGATTATACAGCGGCTTGTTTTATTTACTGCCATAAGCATCACCTCTCAGACCTGCTAAAGTATATGAAGCTAAAGGGATGTCTAAACTAATATTCCGACTTTAGCTCTTCCTAGTAACAAATATTAAGGAAAGAATATGAGAAACAGGACAAGTACAGACTGGTCCTTCCCTTCTTTCACTGTCCCAGCAGGCAGATATTTAAGGGCTTTTGGGACTACAGGCTTCCCCCAACCATGATGCTACAATCCATGGCCCCCTCATCTGTCAATTTGTTTAATCCCACTCTGAGGTTTCTGCTTTCCCCAGTGCCTGGTCATGGTCCCCACTGTTCAGATGGACACACTTGCAGAAATTATTTTCTGTTAAAACATGTTTCCTGATCATTTTGCTGGGTGATCTTTAGTTTTTATATTGTGAGGAACAGGGATTATGTGTTCGTTGTTACCCTTCTTGTGATTTTTATATTTCCTTGTCATGACTCCCTTTAGCCATCTGTCTTCCCATCCCACAAGGAGTGCTTCTAGTTTTGTAACATACTGTGAAGATGATTTCTCCAGTTGTGCCGGACTTGCTCAGAAGGGTGTAAATGAAAGCATCCCACTGTAAATGGGTGTATTTATGCCCAAACCGTTTCCAGGGAAAGGACAAATTACAGAGGTGGTAACTGTCTGCAGTGTTCTTAAATGCTTTGAGCTTCGGTTGTTGGTTTGGGTTGGTTTTTTTTTTTTTCCCTGCAAAATTTTGTCTGTGTTTACATAATTCTTTAAAACTCCTTTGCAAAACTTGCAAAGCTTCAGCCATAGAAACACCCATCCCTGGATGGCTGCTGTTGGTGGCTGCTGGCTACTGTCTGAAAAGCAGCGGGGTGCCCCATCTAGTTTTTTGTTATGCTCTTTGCTCATCCTTTTAACTAGTGTGTTTTGGATACAGCTAATACCCATTTCAATACACAAATAGTAGCTGTATTGCCTCCCCACTCATGTTAGAGCAAGGCTTAGTCATATATTTCAGAGAAGAATAAAGAACCAGGTGCAGCTAATGTATTTTTACATTTTTAGCTTTATTTGTTGGCAGCCTTTTAGCCTGCAGATTTCCAACACAAATGCGGACAGGAGAGCTGTGCTGAGCAGGGTTTGCTCTCCTCCCCGTGCTGCAGGTGATACAGGGTAGCCGTGACCTGAGCTGGGTTTCTTATCAAAATTAAGATGTTTGTCCCCATTTGACTTTTGGTTCCATTTGGGCCCATCTCCAGGTAATTGCTGGTTGTGGAAACAACCAGGAGAAAGGAGGGGTAGGAGATATCCATGACTTCAGGGTCTCTGCTCGCATTAAGCCAGCGTGTGTGTATCACACCTGCTGAGCTGACCACTGTGCTGGTGACCATGCTGCGAGCAGGGACCATAGTGGCTCTCTCATCCCTAGGGGAAGAGCTTGACTCAAGCTAAATATTTCACCCCATTTGCCGGTTTATTTATTTGTTTATATATCTGGATACTTTTGCTATTAAAACCATATTAATTGTGAGTACTTGTGAACCTGATACTTTAAATGCTATATGAATTGCCTTTGAATCGCTAAGGAAAATCCCTGTATTTTCTTTTAACAATTAATATTGCCTTTCTGGTTGGGGTTTTGCTTTGAGGTGGGACAGGTATGGCTGCCTGATTTCTTAGACCCCTTGCTGAGCCCTTTGTGATAGAAAGACCAAGGTGGGTATATGTGGACAGATATTTTTTACAAGAGCTCTTTCCACTAAAACCACTGAATTTCTTCCCTAAGCCAAAATCAATTCAGGAAAGATTTCTGTAGGCTTCAGAAAGAGACCAGAGCGGTGAGAATGTTATCTAGATAGCATATGGAGTTTAGGGTTTTGGGAGCCTTGTGGTGCTGGGGGAGAGGCTCTTCATGGGGGCCCTGTCACCAGCCTGTTGGAGAACAGCTTTACCCAGAATAGGAGCTCAGAGCTTGCCTCAAGGCTAACAACAACAGATGTATATTACTTTTAGGTGTTAGGCTTAAATTTGTTTCTATTCACTGATTTTAAAAAAGACAAAAACTTAAAACTAGAAAATATGAAGTAACATTGTTCAAGAACGTCAAAAGGAAAGTGTCTGCTGTTTTTCTTGTGTTTATGTTTGTAGAGCATAGGGTCTTGGTCCCATTTTGGATTATGAATCACTATAATAAAATGAAAAAAGCCAGCAACTCTGCTTTGCCTTGCACACAAGTATGATAGATCATTTGCTTTATTTATTTTTTTTGTTTTCAATATATGTTTTTGACTCCACTTTTAGTAGGTTAGACTTAGCCAAAATCTTACTGGTGGTGTCTTGGTCACAGATGATTGAGCAGGGAATTATTAACCCAGTGTAAGAGCTAACATGAAGATTACTGAAAGTTCCTGCCTGTGTCAGCTTTAAGTGAACTGTGTTACTGCAAAGGCTATGGAAAGTTCAAATTGCTTGAGATCGTGCCAAAGGACTGTCAGTGGTCTTTTGTTAGACGCTGACCACCTCAGTCAGGGCTCACAAAGAGAGCCTATTTTATTTAAACTGAGCAGTGCTAGCTCTGTGCTCCAGAGTTACAGCCTAGCTACCTTCCCCTACATCAGTGTCTGGGATATTAAAACCAATTATCAGTGTCTCTCCAAAAGCCTCCAGGAGGCAACCTGGCAGCAACATGGCTTGGGTCTTCCCAGCTTTAATGGGAACTTACTGCAAAACTCCTGTAGTCTTGTGGACTACCTCCATCTTTACCTGAATCATAAAACTTGGTTTTGATCAAATACTGCTAGCTGACCTCTCCATATGGCTGGCACCTGGGTCATCTGTGCTGATATTGAGCCTTGCCAGATTTGATATATCATTGAAATAGAGCAATACGCTGGACCCTGGACAGTCTAGATGAGGCTCTGCATCTTTTCTTAAGCAATGCAAAGCTGTGATGGAGACATTTGCAAGACACCTTGTGTGGTTGAGGTCTGGAGAACAGATCTCCATGGCCAGCAGTTCGCTCCTAACTTGCTGAGAGGTGCCCTCTCCATTGCACATTTTTCCTCTGTACAGCCTGTGTTGCCCTGGGGGAGCTCAGACATTGCACTGCTGTACTTATTGTGGAGCAGAAGAGCCTGAAATGTCATCAGTTGCACTGAGGAACAGGGTCTTCAGCTCACTGTGGCCAAACCTTTCTTATCAAATTGAACTGAATTGGGAGGCTGGACAGCCCATGTTTCTCATATTGTCATTTAAAGCATCCTCCACTGCAGAAGTTATGTCCTTGATGCCAATATCCGCAACATCGGGATTTTAGATATTTTACGAGGAACTTGTGTAGGTTGCCAGACTCCTAGAGACAGAGGAAGAAGTGATAGCAGCAGAACCAGGAACTGTTCTTCACTGTCAGCTTCTGGAGAGGTCAAGATCACTGTCCAGGAAACTGAAGGTTGTTGTATTGTTGTACCTTGCGATGGAGAATGTCTAAGCGGTGCTTGCAAGAGATCAGTTACAGGGCAGAGCAGTGGGGACCGGAAGGGTTTCTGTCCGCTGTACGTTGCCAGCAGCTGCCCTGAGTATGTGGCCACAGCTTTCCCACATGTTCCTGGAGGACACTGAGAGACCAGCTGGAGAGCTGCCCACCCCTGTCGCTGTTGGAGCTTGGTGCTCTCTGGGTAGAGTATCCTGACACAAGTGTCCAAACACGAACACATTTTGTTGAAATAACCTGGTCAGTGGCACTATGCCAGTAAAATTCATGACTTTTGGCTTTTCTTGCCTTTTTGCCTCTTTTCTAGATTGACCTGTGTCTTTAGCTTTAGCTTGGGAGATGTTGCCTTCTGGGCTGTTTTTTTTTTCCATCACTGTCAGCACATTGGTGAGGCTGTGCCTGATTTGTGCACCTGTATCTCCATTGACTTTGACTGATGCATGAGTTTGCCTCTGTTGAAGCTACTCCCAGCTCCGCCAGCATCCGCTGGAGGACTAGACAAGGACCAGCCTTTGTCTTAGCTGAGGGACAATGTCATCTGTGTACAGAAGCTATAGATAGCCCAGGGCTAAATGTATGCTCACATAGTTCTGCTGCCCTCGGAGCAAGAGGCTGCATTTCGGGAAAGGAATTTGTCACACTCATAACTCAGCAGAGAACAGCACTGCCCGTTCTGCCCCATTGGCATGTCCTGCCCGCTCCCAGAGGACCTCGCTAAAGGTCCTTTTTGCTCAGTCTGGGGGCTGTGGACACACAGCCTTAGCTGGGTGTCATGTCTTGAAGTAGGATCTGGCTGCCTGTCCCTTTACTGATGCAGTTTTTCTGACAAAGCTCATTTTCATTAGCCAAATATATAGGCATTCATGAAGGTTTTCTAGAAAAATTCCTCAGATCCCTTGGTTGACCACTTCAGAGCTTAGTTTCTTTTTTTCTGAGTATTACCAGTTACTTGGTGGCTTATATATTCTGAGAGGTCTGTAAATACCCTTATATTGCAACATTTTTTGTTCAGTGTGTGTCTGCATGTGACCATATCCCAGTATATCACTGCAATTATTTCTGAGGTCAAAATATTGAGAGAGCCACTATCCTTTCAATATTTTAACCCGTAAATAGTGGCAGTAGCATAAGACAAGATCTTATATTAGTTTGACGCTTCCAATGTCTTTCTGAAGCAGCAGATCCTAGTGAGAGTCACAGGCACAGATAGGCAGGTTTATGTGGATTCTTCCAGAAACAGAGGTGTTTCTCTAACCTCTTTATTTGTTGTGCTTTTTATTGTAACATCTCTTTTTCCTATAACGTGTGTTGCTTCTAGAAGAGAAGGCTTAGTACAGTAGTTGTACTCCTAGCAAGTCAAAGTCTACCCTGCAGGAGTATATTCTACTCAGGCACATCTAGTGTGAAATTGCCTCATTTCTTTTAACTATTATATATTGTATAACACTGTATTGTTATTGTATAATTTTGAAAACCCTCTTTTTTGTGTGCATACCTACACGTGTGAAGAACACCACTGTGGTAATGGTGAATAATTCTTGCAACATGTTGTTAAGGTTGTCAGCCATCGATGCGGGCAGTTGTTTGAATGTGCATATAGACTTTCCATCCCTCAGATTCAATAGCAACAGCTGCTAGGGCTTTTGTGCTGGCTGTGATTGCAAAATCATTCTCTGCCCGTTTCTTCCTGTGACAATCCACCACCCCTGCAGCAGGCTGCATGCGAGTTCTGGCTAGTGAGACCATTTGTATAGGGTGAGACTTCAAAATCCTCATTTTGCACTCCAGCATCTGTCACTGATTTACTGCAAGCTGTTTTAGCTGTGCCACATAACCTGTGTTAATTTATTTCCCTGTGAAAGTAGTAACAGGTCAGAAATCAGAACAGAAAGTGAGCTTGCTGGAACCTGGGTGGGTGCAAATCCTCAGTGAAAGAGAAAACCAGGCAGCTACATGGCCGCAAACCATCCCGCGGGAATGCTGAGCCTGTACAGGGCTGTGCAAATGTGCCTCTGAGTTGACACTGGGTTGGAACTGCACTGTGAATATTGAAGAGTTTCTTTTATCGTATCCCCATGAGGTAATTCTTATGGAATAACATCAAATCACTGGTGAAAGTGAAACCCTTTATTTGCTTATTATATAGAGAGATGGCAATATAGTACAAGAAATGCTCCATAAATATGAGTTGCAAGAAGTGGTTCTATTTAATTTTGTTGATGGAGATGTAACAGAGACTTAGCAGATAAAATGTTAAAGTATCTTTATTGTGGATTGAAATAAAATGCAGATTTGGAGAGGGTACCTCATGTTCTCCTTATCTGTTCCTATACAATGCATCTTTATAGGTTTGTGAACTCCTGAGGTCCCAAAACCGACAGACCCCAGAATGCCTGTGTTTTACACAAATGATGCTTATGGCAGATTGCTGGGGTTTTTTTCCTTATTCTCCCTATTGTTTTTTTCCTTTACAGCAGCAATCTTTTGGCCAGCAATAATGCAAAATTCCCAGTTCTTTTCAAAAGCTGATGTTTGCCAAAATGGTAACCTCATAGATTATCTTCTTGTCAGTAAGGCTTTTAACCACAGTTTTGGCAGAGCCTTGAAACATGCCCTTTCTCAGGAAAGAGTTGTCTGGGCTAGAAAAGCATTGGAATTAAAAAGAGGTTGTCATAGTGATTGAAACCTCCTCATAGACATTCCTTAGGAAAAGTAGGGCTGCAAGATGCACCTTTGTAGTCCCTTTTTTAAGTAAGGGACCCTTTAAATTGAAGAGCCTATTTCATTGTCTAAATGCAGATTTCTGTCACTTGTAAAACAATAGGACACTGGAGTGCTGTTTGTGTATCAATGCTTATTTTAATTACTTTCTACAAGAAATGGCTCAATGGGAATTAAGTTCCAATTTCTTGCTGTTGCAAGGCTCTGGGTTTTTTAGGTCTAAACCAGGATCACAGCTTGGTTCCCTAAGATTAATAGGAAAAGATTCGTGGAAGATACTCAAACTAAGCCCTGAATAACCAGCTATGAGCAGGCTTGAAAAGCACAGCCTGGGAAATCTTTCCTTGTAGAAGTTTTCCTTTTTGTCAGAAAAGACCTGAACAAGATCATGACTTCACAGTTATCTCCCGAGCTGGCAGATCCACATGGATGACCAGGGTGTTTGAGTCTGGACAGAACTGTGTGCAGATAAAAAAAGAGAGAATTGAGAATATGAACAAGTCATTTTTATACTAAATCTAGAAGTATAGCATTTAATTAGTATGTTTTTTATATAGGGATGTAATTACTCATTTGAGTCACTGTTTATATCTGTGTTATATTTCTGTTTACCAAAATAAGCTGAGGAGGCACATGTTTCTAGGGCAGAGTCTTCACTATATAAAGTGAAGTGAAATATGTGCTGGGTAATCTGGGAAAAAATTGGAAGAAAATTAAGTTAGGAATAAAATATGTGCAGGGGCTGGGATGAGGCTGTAGAAGTCTCCTGGCAATTACATCTTTCAGTGCTTGAAGTCTCTGGATGTGCCTTATTCCATACACCTACTTTCAATTCTTTCATAACACATGCACACTAAAGGAATATTAATTAGATGAAAACTAAACTCATGGCTAGCCCAGAGCCATCTGTTACAAACCCACTTTTTTTACCTGGCTGCCTAACAGAAAAGTCTAATCCTGAGATATTTGGAGATGGTGGCAGAATGAGAGGTGTTGATGTAAGCTGCACTGGATTTCAATACCTACTCCTGCAACAAAATTAACCCCTAATTCCAATACTGTTGGGATTAAAGGAAGAGACAAAGAAAGAGACCTTTGGGAAGATCTTGTTATTTCTGGAAGTACCCAAAGCCCTGCTGGGAACTGGGCCTAATGAGAACCTGTTATTGTTCTTATTGTTCTCTCTGAAGTCAAAGGGACTTCTGCAATTGACTTGAAAGGAGCAGAACCAGGGAGCCATTTATTTTACTTTCATCCCCTGCCTGAGAGTTCATCAGTTCCAAAATACTGACTTTGGGGTCTGTAAGTATGGGAAATCCATCTGAGTGAGAAGCAGGTGCTGTTTTTTTACACTGCATCAGGATGTCCAGGGAATTGGGCAAAGCTACGGTGTAGTTTAAATCTGTCTCACCATGGGTGCATCTATGTTATGTTACCATTTTAGTTCAGATCACAAGCATGCTTTTGAAGCAGATCTGCTGATCATTCCCACTTACTCCGCTTTGATGCGCATCATGGTCTCCTGGGAGCACACAAACTGGGCTCCTTGTCCCAGATGAAACTAGTCCAGAGGATGCACTCTCTCAGCCAGTCCTCAGGACTGAACCAGGGCAGGTGAGACCAGGAACCCCCAAAATGCATACAGAGAGGTTGTCAGCCCATGCTCTTTCACCTTGCAGATCCTATTGCGCTGCCATGTCTGCATCATGTGCCTGTGCTGCCACGGCAGGCTGGAGGGGAATACCTCCACAAGTTTCCCAGTTGTCCACCCTTGCTTGGCTGTCAGGTTGCAGCCTGGAGCAAGTCCACGGGGTCTCATCGGGTGAGGAAAATCCACAGGAGTGTCACCAAGCTTGTAAGGCCTTCAATAGCAGGAGATGAGTTTTGTCAGTTCAGCATGCAGCCCTGCTCGCCCCGTGTCTACCTTCTCTTGTTCTTGGGATGCTGCAGCAGGTGCTGGGTTACTACTTCAATAGAAAAGTTTTTCCTTCCACATAAGCAGCTGATTTTAAATAATATCCGTGGGCTAACTGAAATACGTTTGTTAATAGATTTTTCAAGCAGCACAACATGGTCGGAGTTGTAGTTACACTTGGCAGAGTGGTTGCTACAGGTGAACTGTGGTTGAAACAATGTTATGAAAAATTTTTTGTCTGCCCTTTCTTCTTGAAAGCCCTGAAGTTAAGGAGGACTAGAATCTGGATCCAGTTCAGAGTTCCTCTTACATGTTATTCTCCACATGAGAAAGCGCTGTAAATGCTCATTCAAAAATCCTTTAGGAAGAATAATAAAAGTGCTCGGCAAAATTTGCTTTAATATTCCCTTTATGATGACTCCCACCAGCTACAGGTGTCTCTTCGGCTGCAGTTTCAGCTTGGCGACTTTCCTGGTCTGCCTTCCCTGGGGTTTGTTTCACGCTGCAGCCTTTCATCCCGGTTCCCAGCCGGGCCGGCGTTAGGGACCCGCGGGAGCGCTGGGTGCCTGCCATTGTCCCCGAGTTACTCATCAACCGGAGGGGCCGGCGGGGCTCGGGGGGCGCCCGGTTACTGTGGTTACCGGCGGCATCGCGCTCCGCTTGTAAATGCGATCTTTGACCGTAGCCACCACTCCAGAGGAATTTTCACAGCTCCCAGAGAAGACAAAACTCGTGGAGTCGGGATGTAAAAGGTTATCTGATACAAGGTGGATGAAGCGGAGGCTTGTTCTGCAGGAAAGCAAATCCCTCTGCCGTGCAATGAGGGAGACGTTGGAAGGTTTTTAAGTTTCAGGCATATTCCTTTGCAGCTATGGTCTTGTTAAATTTGTTTTCTCTAGCCCTGGTGCAAGGGTTGTGCACGGTGGTAGGGGTTTGGTCACTGCCCATTAGCCCTTTTTGCAGAGGTATAAGGTCACTCAAAATTGTTCTTGTGCTTGTGTGTTCGCAGCAAGAAAATTTTAATGAGTCTTTCATCAGTAGCAGCCAGATCGTATCTTCTCTAGTCTATTGCTCATCTGGCCCCAGCAGAATTAACACTTTGAATGCCCTGAGCTACAGGCTGCACTTGCAGAAAGGGAGCTCAAGACTTTGTCTGCATAGTCACAGCAACAAAACCACGGATGACCTCTAAGTTTCTCTAGGATCTCACAATAAACGTGTTTTAGCCTGAAAGGTTGCAGTCATCTGCCTGGTGGGAGGGTGTTCTCAGTTGGCACTTTTTGCTTATCTACTGCAAAAAGCTATGTCACTGGATAACAGAAATTGGGGCCAGAGCACTGGAGACATAATATTGCTTCACTTGGCATTCACTGTTACATTACTTTAATGACTTTATTTTTCAGAGGAGCTTGTGTCCATAGATCAGATGTATCTATTCCACATCACATTTTTTTTACTTGAATTGCTTCAAACTTTTAGTCCAGGCATGGGTTTAATGAGGGAAGGAGATGGTGCTCCCGATTGCTGCCCTGGCTGAAAGGGAAGTACAAGAGGCTTAAATGCTGGGATTGCCCCCGATTGCTGGGACAATGCCCCACTCCTCTGTGCTTCAGGCACTCACTCCAAGCTCTGGTTAGGATTTTGGGAATGGTCCTTGCTTCTTATCACTCCTAGTACATATGGGTTGAGGTCTTCATTGCCTTTATCCTTTCAGTGTTTACACAGAAAACACACTAGCACCTGTGCAAGTAATGAAAACATCCAAGAAATTATTGCCTGCCTGAGTTTAAAATCTGGGTGGTGGCTCTGAGTGGATGCTCAGCCTTTACAGTGGGAAGATGGTGGGAAGATGGCAGCTTGCTGCCGACAGAGAAGATCCAGCCCCTGGGTCACAGGAGGAGGGGTGACAGTGACACACTGTGTTGGCTCCTGGTCCTGGGGAGGGGGTGAACAGCCAGTCCATTTTGGATCGTGTGAGGAAAGAAACCAAAGGAATTAATGAAGTTAAACCTCTACCCACTTTTTTTTCAGTTCCCTCTTTGTTTCTGTGGGAAACTCCCAAACCAGGTATGATTCAGCGGGGCCCAAGAATATGGGGTTTTAAAGATGATCTCCTTATGTCACTTTGGGATCTGCAGATACAGAGCTCAAGGGGTGCTGCGAGGAGGGATGTCCCAAGGCAATGCATGGGTAAGGGCAGTCAGGGTGGTGTGGCAGGTGGGAAATATATACCGCTGTGGGATTACAGCCCCAAATGGAGATGATAGGACAGATACAGTTTCAGTGGGACCTGTACCGTGGCATAAAGGGTTCTTTTTAGTGAAGCCAAGAGTCCCATTAGCCTTTTCTTTTCCAGAACAATCTGTCTCCTATCCATTGGCAGTACATTTTGGTTACCTAGCACCATATAGTGCATTTTATGGGGTTTAGCTATAAAATGCATCTCTTTACATTTGCTCACATTCCAGTGATGTCCGTCGCTTCAATATGACCAGCTCCCATGAGCCTTAGTCACGCAGGGTGTCCTGCCTGACTCCATGGATCTGTTCTCAGTGGGGAGGTGAACAGGATTTGGCTGCTAGTGTGACCACAGCCTGCCCAGCACAATCTGTGTTTCTTGGAGTATTAAACGTATTGAAGGGATTTGAGTGGTCTGAGGTGTGATGCCTTAGAGACTGCAAAATTGCAGTGCTACGATGACATTTTTGGGAGGTGTTTGACTTTACAGGAAATATTTTGCTCCTTTCTTGTAATTTTTGAACATCAATACCATTTTTAAAGTCAGAAATTTCCTTCTTTTTTTCCCTTGAATACACTGAGAAAGCAACTCTTTTGCCGTATCATAAATGTTATAATACCATCTATGTGTAGCATCTAGTTCTTAAAATGTCACATCACTCTGGACTAGGAATTTGAGAACAATTATTCATTACTTTAGTGGAAAGTGCACACAAAATATCCAAGTTTTAAGTCATCAGAATTAAAATAGTAGATACTAGGTAATACCACTCTTAGTAGCTTGTCTGCATTAGAGGAAATCTGTCCTATGAAAAACCTTTTATCTGTGTGTAGAAGTATCTTAAAACTGTTTATAGCCTTGCTGAATTATTTTGTGACATTTTTTGTCGGTTGAGATCTATTCTCATCAGAATTGTTATTTTGATAAAATATCACAGAGATTTGCGTACATAAAATGCTGAGGTAGCTTCTACAGTGATACCATTAGGTTTCCATGTCTCATGTATTTGTCTCCCTGTCGGATTAACTGTTCTTGCTACGTCACCAGGAACACCTGTCAATCTTTCCTGCTCTGTCTGGCAGCTTCATTAAGCATCTCGAATACATGTAAACACCTTGGGGCTGGGGCTGTCTCTGACTTTTCTCTTTGCCAATGCAGTCCGTTTAGCCAGTGTATAAGCAGCTACAATTCTTAGCAAGAATGACACGGATACTATGTGAGTACTCGTAAAAAGCAGGAAACTCACGGTCTTATTTCGAAAGGCTTGGGAGCCAGCCTCTCCCACAAAGGTTGCTGGAGTGGGGAGAACTTGGACTTTTCAATGTCAAGCTTTTAATCTCCAGAATGTGCTTTTTACTTAAAAAAAGCTAAAATATTCCATTGGTTGTTGTTATTGCAGGATGTTCTGAGGTTCTGTTCTGTGCTGTGGTTTACTGGTGGAAAGGTATTTGAGATCCTAGTCATTTTATTTGTTTATTTAAGTGGAGGTTTTTTGTGTGATAGCTTGAGGGAATCAATGAGTTCTTTTGTTTTTCTTGATTTTATTTTATACATGCATCATAGGTTGTTGGACAGATCAGAGGCATGGTTTGCTCTTGGTACATGCCCTTCAGGTGAGATTTCCAGTGGCAGCCATATGAAAAAACAAACACAGTAGACACAATCCTTCCTTAGGGTACAATTACTTTTTAAAAGGTGCATAGATGGAATATGCCTTCTAATCAGGAGATACCTCAAGGAGAGGAGGATAAGGCCTTCAGTGTATGGGTAGGAAGGCAGAGCGGTGGGGCCAGCAGTCGCTGGGGCTTTGGCTGCTGAGTGTATGTGGAGTGGGATGCCCAGGGCTGTGCATCAGGCAGAGCTCCCCTGAAATAGGAGATCTCCTTTCTCTGTTGGGGTGGGGTTTGCCTTTTTTGGAATGCAACTTCCTTGGGTTGAGCAAAATTCAAATAATCTGTGATTGGTAGCTGTTATTGGTGCTTCTCTTCCCAGACACAGTTCAGAGATGGTGTGAAGAAAGGTCAACCAGGAGCCAGATCTGCCCCCTCTGGGATGGATCTTTTCTGTCTGTACTTGGCACCTGTGCTTCAGAAATGATTCAAAGACTTTTTTAGTGGATGAGTTACAGGTTTTTTTCCTCCAAATCATGTGCAATGTCAGGTGTAATTTCTCTGCCTAAAATACTTCCTTCTTGGGGTTGTTTTCACTATGGAAAGTGTGTTACGTTTTCTGACTTGGCTCAGACATTCACTTCAGTCACCTGAGTCACAGGATCAAGATGAGGGACTATGGTAATCCTTTTGCAAATTTGCTGAGGTCAGTAGAGTTTTCCTACCCGAGTCCTGTGAGCTGACCTTACAAAACATATGGGTGCCTTATCTTGCCTATGATCTCCCTGAGTAGGTGACATGCGCTAGTTAACTGCAGTTAAAATAAAACAAAACCTCCCTCCAATGAATTGGGATCCCAAATACACTCCCAAACTTCCTTCCTGTGCATCTGCTGATATTGCCAGGGTTAACATAGCTCTTGTTAACTGAATTCCTGGTGCACCCTTGTGGGACTTTTCTTTTTCCCATTGGATGTGGATGGTGGTCTAGGAACAGGATCCTTATGTGAACCCAAATATAGAAGACAAAGGACTTAGAGCTGTAGCTCACAGGAGAGTTTGGTTTGCTGTTTCACTGCAGCTTTAGGTCAGTCTGTTTTCCATGGCATACAATTGGCCCAGTTCTAAATAGTGTACAGGCTTGCATTTCTTCTGTGTATTTTTCTGTATAAATTGTTTCTAGATAGATATTTGTGAATGTATCAATGTCTATATATGTTTCTTTTATAAAAAGTTTTAAACTTCATAGAGCTTTTTAAGGCAATGACATAAACTATAGTGTTATTAAAAGAAAGACATGAACATGTTGCCTTGTTCTTATATTTAGGCCAAATTATGGTGAGCAGAGAGTGATTTAGCTTCGAGGATGTAATTGAGCACATTAGCAGTATTAAAAAATCAGTTCGTGAATCAAACCCTGACTCATGCACAAGAAGTTTTGACTTGCTGACTTAGTCTGTTGAGTTTCACACAGCCAGCAAATTCATGAAGTATATGAATTATTGGCCTTTCAGCAACTCCTTCCTTTTTAAAAAACATTTTAAAAGTTGTTTTCATTTTAAGTATGGATATTTCTTATTATCGTTTTGTAACTGTAGATTCCTAGTTAGCATTTTCCTGTCCTTTCTTGGTAAAATTGATGCTCAGCTTTCCAGGAGTTTTGCCTAGGCACAAATCTCTGTCCAGCCTCAAAGGGCCACAGGTGCCTCCTGCATACACACTGTGCATCTCCTCCTCCCTCCAAGCTGCTTTTTGCTCCTCGAGCAGTCACGGCATGGTCAGGATGGCAAAACAGGTTCCTTAGCCAGAGGAGAATACTGGAGACAACATAACGAGTTTCTTTTCTGGCGTGAAACTCTTGCAAGCAAGCACACTTACTGGTTTTCCTGATACCTGGAGCTCTGCAATTTCAAAGGAATCTGCTTCCCATTTTAAGAAACATGATTTTCAGGAGCCCCCAGTCCACAGTGTCATTTAATGGCTTAATTTTATAGCACAAATAGTAAGATAGCAATATTCATTTTTATTTGAATAAACCTCCTTGTTCTTTTTGTAGCTTAGCTCCTGGTTTTTGAATACACAGCACTGGGGAAAAAAAATCATAAACATTCAAATACTTTCGTAATGAGTTCTCTCAGACTACAAGGAGGGAGAGCTAATATTCTTGCATTAGCATGGAAGTGCCTTAGGCTTTTCTTCTTTCTCCTTTATTGATACCATCTGAAGTGTCTTCAGAGTCAGGTTCTAGATTCATTAAGTCTTGCTTTGTATGGGTGAGCCATTGCTAACTAACCATGACACTCAGTTTACACCAGTCAGCTGACACCTCTGTGAAAATCAGTAGAATTACGTGATTTACGTGGCTGTCACTACAAGTGTACATCCCCTTACAGCAAATACTGTTTAACAAGGTCGAGGGACTTTACCAGATTTGAGCACAACAGGCTGGGTGGTTGCCACTTCAATCATTGGTGGAGCATTACCGTGCTTTGCTGCAGCACCTCTTCTCCACGTGCAGCGCAAGATGGGTTAACCCTGGCCATAAAGGTCCTCTGACAATTTGAAGTACTGGTGTTAGATCTAAGGGGACTTGGACATCCTAATCCTTTAGATCACTTTGAGCATCTTAGAGTAAATGTAAAAAATGAGGGAGAAAACAACAGTGTTAAGCTAATGTGGAGGGTCTAAAACTCTCAGAAAACAAGAGGATTTGGCATCATTATCTCTTCCTGTTGTTCCTGGGTATTACTGCTGTTGTGATCCCTTATAAAAAAGACTCTGACCTGCGTGAGATTGAGAGCTTGGGTGAAAAACATAAACCACTTTAATGAGCAAATGTTTAATAGCTTTAATACAAGATTTCCCAACCTGCTGCAATTTCATTTTAAAATCATGCGTTATTATGAAAAAGCCATACTCTGACAGTTGTGCCGCATTTTAATAGAGTCCTAGGGCCTAATTCTGCCATGTTTGCATTAAGCAACACTTTGTTCCAG
The DNA here is from genome assembly GCF_003259725.1 of Athene cunicularia. Classification (NCBI taxonomy): domain Eukaryota; kingdom Metazoa; phylum Chordata; class Aves; order Strigiformes; family Strigidae; genus Athene; species Athene cunicularia. Next base: position 66,283,971 of record NW_020799092.1, read on the forward strand.
CAGCAGTCATATGGCAATTACCAGGAGTATGTTACTGCACACCATGAGTAAGCATGTGATTTAATTAACTGGTGGAAGATTCTCATTAGTGTAAAAAGAAATACTGACCTTTCCAAAGTCCAATATCTAAAGATGAGCAAAACTAGATAAAGCTGTTTTCTGCCTAAAAGCCAAGAGTATTTATTGAGCATCAGGAACTCCTTGTGAAAAAATGTGATGGGAAAAGTTGGCTGCAGCTCTGGAAGAAGTACAGTACGGGCTGGAGCCTGCACCATTCCCGGAGATGGGAATTTTCCCTTTGACTTGGCAGAGAGCAAGATAAAGATCGGTTCGCTGAGCTGTGAGGGACCAGTTAAACAACTCTGATGTTGGTTGCATTCTCATGGTAAACCTATGGACTAAATGTGCAACTACTTCAGCAAGAAAATGCTTCTAAATTAACACTGATAAATTAAGTAACCTAATCCTTTACTGTAAATAATGTCTGTTGTGTGCCATATTTTAGCATGTTGGGATCTGAAGATACTTACAACAGAAGAGCAGAGTATGCACTCCAGTGAGGGAGAGCAACACTCTGTAAGCACACCATACTTCGGGGTATCTTAACAGGGCATTAATCAGTATATGTTTTATTAGCAAAATTCTCCTTTCAAGTCTATTTACATACAACACACTAATCGCCTTTCATCAGATTTTCTTTCAGAGGGAGCGGCAAGAATCTCTCACGACAAAACTCATCTCAGTGTGTTGTGTTTGCAGGTCGCTCAAAGGGGGGAGTTACATGCCATACAGTTTATTCCTCATTAGACTGATGTAAGAAAAATGCACTCGTCAGTCACGTGGTATTCTTATATTTTTCAGTTACTCTTCATTGAGTGTCTTAGCGGTTTTGTTAGAAAGATGTTTTACTGTCCTGTAGATTTCTCTATTGTTTGTTACTATAAAGCTGTTGAGCTGGTTCTCAGCTAAGCTGTCTTCCAACTTTGGAGGTGCTTTTCAGATGATGATTGTGAGGTTGGAAGCCAGGGGAGCATGAGACCTAGACTGGCTCTGACCGGGACAGCTGCTGCGTGCGCTGGGTGTAGTCTTGGTGTGGTGCTTACACTGACCTCAGGTCAGGAGAGCCACAGAAAGCAAAACGGGGAGAGATGAGATGAATGGGGATTATAGGGTGGAGGTTTTGGTCTGGGAGGGAAGAGTGCTTTCTCCTTACAAAAAAACAAATTATGTGTGGTTTGCTTCTGTTAATGGAACTCCTTTGAGGCACTGAAAAGATTTAAAGCAACAGCATTAGCCAACAGCACTTAACAATTTATCTTATAATAGTTAAAGAGTTTCGTGGGGTGAGGCATCAGGATCTGCCTCCTTTCCTCACTGAGTCTGTTCTGGTTTGCAGACAAGCTGGGTTGCCTGTCTTGTCTTCTCCACTTGACAGTATTGCAGCTAGCATTGTATCACATGCCATGGTGAAGAAAGGGTGCCTGGAAATGCTATGGCAGGACATGAGCCCACAAAGAGCAGGGACAGCCATTAGCTGTCCAGCATTAGAGGAACCTTTGCTTCCCAAGTCACACATTCTGAGGATTACACAATGTGTCATTTCGGTCATTATCTGAAAATTTTGTGCAGCTAGGGAAGTCCATAATCTACGGTCTGTTCATTCATAAATATCAGCTCGGTAATTTTGTTTAACTTCTCTGACTTTATCTTGGCAAATAGTTATCTGCAATACCATAGACCATAAATGCCTATAGATGTATGCCTTTTTGGATAGCATTTTTATGAGGGTTATAACTTGGCTTTCAGAGCAACGCAGAGAAAAAAAATGTACTCATAGTTAACCATATAACATCTGCTCAGATGATTTATTGCCTGACTTGCAGGTGCGGGTGGATTCATATGCAGTGTTGGTATGTTTGCTTTGCAGTATGTATTACCAAATTGGTGTGTAAGGTTGCTGGAATACAGTAGAGACCAAGTCTACTGTACCTTCTGCATAGTGTGACTGTCATGCAGAAGATTAATTCCTTGTGCCACAGAAATATCTCAGGTGATTCTCATTCCCACACAAGGGAAACAGATTTGTTATTTCCTTACCTTTTCACTCTCCAGGGTATTGAATGAGGACTCTGTATCAGGCAGTGTTAAAATGCTGGAAAGTAGAAGATAATAGGACAAAAACACGTTCCCCATCACAGCAGAAATCCCTCTCTGCTCAAGCAGAGACAGGATTAATCTATAAATATGCTTTTAAAACTTCCATCTATTAAAATATGATTATTTGAACCACATAATACAGGAATTTATGTAAAGATGTTAACGATGTGCTATGTACCACTTTCTTTAACTGTGTTTTGCTGGTTTGATGAGTGAGTGTTTTCACATGAAGATGATGAGTGAAAACTATGAAAGTTTTGGTGGAGCGTGTTTCTCTGGCAGATGGATGGTCTGGGCCTGCTCCAGGTGGCTCATCAAGCAGAGGTGCCCATTGCTCCTGAGGTGATGGTGAGAGCTGCTTGGTGGGAAAATAGTTTGACTTCTGATCCTGGAGGCAACCATGCTGCTTTAATGAATACTGTAGTAAAAGAGCTCAGTTTATGCCACTTTGAGTAAGAGCTTGATCATACAAGCCTTACTTCATCAGATTTGTCCGCACAGACCAGGGTGAGAGGTCACTGCAGAGCATTTCTCTGAGAAATAACTCTTACAAGGGTGGACCTGAGTTGACTCTGGTGTGCGCCATAGCTCCTTGCAGTTTAGGCCTTGGATTGAGATTCCTCAGAGTGTGAAGGTTTCTAGGATAGAAAGAGTAGATTAACAGAAAAGTGTTTTATATGGAGATTTATGAATTTTCTGTATGGCATGTGGAGATAGCTATGTAAGAACTGAAGTGACCACACAAGGCATATGATATGCAGTTAGAGTCATGTATCAATCTCCCAGCTGTGGCGCGTGGGGCGATGTAACTGTCCCCTTTTGTCACCACTCATTGTCTTCAACTCGAAATGTTAGCCCTCATTTTTTTCTTCTTGTGCTGCTTTTACAAACCTTTGGGCAGGAGTGCATTCTTGGCATTGCTGGGTGTTTTGGGGGAAAGCAATTCCACGCATTCTTAGCTTTGGGAAGTGATCAGGCAGAAAGGCGTGAGCTAACGTCGGATGATTTATCATTGTTCCTCCAGAAAAGGGACACAAGACCTTAAACAACTACTGACTGTGTAAGCCCAGAAAGTTATTTTACAGAGCTGTTTAAGACTGAAATAAGAATAGTGACAGCCTTTCATACTGGAAAGGTACACTCCTGTTTAAAACCGCAAGCATTATATACGTGTATGTTAATTTTGAAAATGCAATAATAGGAAAAAGTTCAAAAAGGAGATATTTGCTTTCAGGAAAAATACTGAGTTTGTGAAGGCTTAATATGTCAAAATGTTGAGTACTTTGTTCAGTCCGGGAGGTCTTTATCTTTGTGTTCATAACAATGGTCTTCTCCATCATACGATTTAAGTTCATTGATATGCTGTCCTGGTGCATGAAGAACTTCTTTTCTGTGATGCTGAGAGAAAGATAACATCCTACTTTACTGAGATTCCCCTTTTGTTAGATCCAAAATCAGTTACTGGATGTCTGAGTGTATGTTCCTGAGTTATTCATAGCAGAAACCTTGCATTTAAACTCATTTTTTCTTCTACTGTATATACAGTGTAGTAGAAATTGGCTAATTTAAATAAAGTAGTTGTAAAAGGAACATGTCAAGTGCTGTCTCAACTTCACTCTCAGAAAGCACTGGCAAATCAGATAGGCAGTAAAATATTTTAATTTGCTTATGAACTCAATAAGAATTATCTACAAAGTCATCATACTTCTAGGTTTTCTTGGACACGTCTCCTTTCTCTTCCCTGCAGTTTTGTCCAGGCAGAAAACCAGGACTTTACCTATAGGAAAGCACGTATGTCAGGCCCTTAGATATGTACTTTAACTGTGTGAAAATTTTGCCTAGGGAGGTATTTGATAATTAAGATAATTAAAAGCAAGCACTAGGGCAGGTTCACTAAAGATATTTATAGAAGTTGTTTCTCTGTATAAACAGAAAGAAAGAAAGAAATAGGAGCAAGAAAAAATACAGAAATAATTATAAAGGGTGAACCTCACTGTAATGTACAACTCTTAAGATTTCCTTAGGTTTTTCCTCTTGCTTTAAGGAATCTCTGGGCATTTCCATACAACAGTGATGAAGAATGACCCACCTTCCATATTTGTTTGTCAGAAGAAGAGCTGCTTAAAAGGATGAAAGCTTTATTTTGCGTCCTTCAGGCCTGAACCAGAACAGTAACTAGAACGGCTGCTACTTTGGCTTTAAAGATAACGCTACTGTGAAGACTTGTCTGTTTTTAGGTGCATAGTTTTCTGGGTGATAGTCTTTTGAAGTTTGTGATGGACTACTTTGTACAAACACATGCATGAAGTGTTTCCAGCCCTGGGTCATGATAAAGCCTCTTTAAACGAAATCAAGCAGTGTATTGTGTTCCGGTTCACAAAAATGGTATTGAGTAACAGTGAAAACCTTTGCTGCTTAGTGAATTGAGAGAGAAACAGCAGCCTGGCCTTGCAGGGAAGAGTTGTGATGTACAGAGCCTCGAGAAGGTGAGGTCCCAGGGCCTTTGGGTTTATTTTCCAAAAGAAATAAAGTACATTTTCTTTTAGACACAAGTCAGTCTAGTTCTGCCTTCCTTCAAACTGGAACCACAGGCAGAGTCAGGAGCAGGCTGTGAAGCAAAGCAGCCCCCCAAGGTTGGAAGGTGAAGACTGATGAAAGTGAGAGGGAAAGGAAAGGGCTGGCTGTTGTGGGAAGCTGCTGGTGTCGGACACGCTTACTTAACCCTAAAGGTTTTCCTTTCCTGACTGCTGCAGAGTTCCCTCCCAGCCCTCCTGAGTGAGAAATACCTGGTACCCTAGACCTAGCAAAATGTTCGTCTCTGAAGGCATAGAGATTCCTGTTTGCAGTGTTATTAAGGAAGGGAATATGTGGGAGGGGAGGAATACATGGTGGGTCTTGGGGAACTTCTGGTGTTTCCTAGCATGCGAAGGACACAGGAATTAAACTCTGCTTGGAAGACAGGACTGTCAATATATGTGTTTGTCCTCTATCCATCTCTCTCCCTCCCCCTCCCCCCCCCGTATGCCTGTCTATGCAATACATAGTCATATACTGGGTTTTTATATGGCAGTGCAACTTCCAGTCCTGTAAAGAGAGCATTAAGTGTGAAATTGCCTATATTGTTATATAATTACTTAGTAGCATTTGGATTAGATGGAAAATAGTAAAGAAAAATACTTTGAGTTATAAAAAAAAACCAAACAAACCCCTCAATCCATTCCTATAAATGAAAAATGGTCATATTCAGCACCTGCAGCTGAACCTGAAAGTGAACACTCCTTAAAATCAAGGTGTTGGGAGAAAGAAAAGAAATCATAAACCAAGAAATTCAATTTTACATTCAATTTTAGAAATTTGAGCTTTAATACTATAAGAAAGGTGAAGGCATTTGATTTTTTGCAGTATGCATACATGTGTGTCTGTTTTCAGTCACAATAGTATAAACATCCTCAGAACCACTGGGATTACTTCATGTTGGCATATGTGAATGTGAGAATAATACTTGGCTTGTGATCTTAATGTTTTAGTTCCTCACCAGAACTCAAATCTACAGGTAAATCACACTGATATTTTCCTGTGAAAGTGTGAATTCACAAGGGAAAAAATGAATGCATAGAACAGTATCGTTAAAGTTAAAAGCTAAGGAGAAATTGTGCAGTCCTAAAATGCAGATACTTAGGCTCAGATCTGCTTCCATTCTAGCTAATGCCAAAACTCATTGTTTTTACTGGGAACTGGATTAAGACTTTTACCAATAACATGTCAGTTTGAATTCCTTCTCTTATTCTTGATCTTGATTTTGACAATCACTTTTTCCATTACAATTCCATTAAAGATTTAAAACACAGTATGATAAAACTCGGTGAAAAAATAATGCATCTAAATTATTATGCAAATGGATACACATTTAATCTCATTCACATCATTGCAGTTCTCTCTTTATGCCTAACAACAGTCTAAACTTTATTCTTTTCACTTGCTAATCAATTTTTAGTTCACTTTTTTTTTTTTTTCCCAAGGGTTTCTGGAGTATCAAAATAATTGAAAATAATTGGTGTTTCAGTTGTTTTACAGTTAGTACTTGGATAATTAAAAATGAAATAGATATGCACGTTGTATTTTAATAAAACTATTAATTATTATTCCATGGCCTTTACTCAGTGGCCTCAATGGGGTATGCTCAGCCCCAAACCAACAGAGACCAGTCCAGATCACAGAACTGGCCTGTGTATTTTGGTGGCAATTAAAATTACTTTTACCAAGTCTCATCAAGAAAGCAAAAATAAAAAGACTGCACTATCCTTTTTTTTTCCTGGGAGAAGTTGCTTCAGCAGAGATTTGGGAGCAGGGGCAGTGCAGTGGCTGCACGTGTCAGAGGATACCCCGTCAGCTACATCACTTCTTCATTTGCTGTGGCTTTTTTTCTAAGACTGAGGTAGAGGTGTCTGTTTTGGGACCATATGCAGATCTAAATAAATAGTCCTTAGACAGTCTATATCAATACAGTAAATTCAGTCACAGGTGACCTCAATATGCTGATCTGCCATATTATGTAGTTACATAATTCTGAAAAATCGTAAACTTGATTTTAAAGACTGTTGTCAAAATAGTAAACTTGATTTTAAAGACTGTTGTCTCAGAATTTACGGGTAGAAATAAACAGATGTTAAGTGGAGCTGCTGCTGGCTTTTGTTGTGCAACTTTGCTGTCACTCAGACTGATCATGAGTTATTTTTGTCCATATGGTTTTGATATGAATTTGAAGATATACAAAGATATGGTTTGAAGAAAATTCATATACTGTGTCTAAAATGTTTGCAGTGTAGAGCCAAAGTGTTTTCTCCCATTTTGGTTGTGGATCTCCATGATGTGAATTTGTTTGCCTCCAGCTTTTGCACAGGATAAGCTATGGGAGCACTGCTGTACTGTTTTACCATTTCATATGTCAAATATCACTGACAATTAAAGACAGTCTGAAAAATGTCAGTGTTTTTTGGATTTGAAAGAACTTTTGTGAATAGACCAGCGTCTTGTCCACAGTCAATATGCAACACAGCTTTTGTATTACACCAAATAATGAGGCCTGATGCCGACGTCCTGCAAGCTGCCAGGAGCCGAATCCATTTTGGGACATTTCCATCATTTATCCACATCAGCAGTATCTTCAGGTACTGCATACAGACACTGAATAAACTGTGGTATAGTAAAAGACACCTTTCCCTCTTCCGTACAAGGGCACACAAGCAGTGTATGGAGGGTCTTAAAGCCAGTCACAGCAGCCTGTTGCTCCCTGTGAAGCTCAGGCCGGTCCACGTGCTGGTTAATGAAGCAGACATGTATGGCCTCCAAAAGTTTTGTCTGTCCTTACAACAAGGCAGTTTTTTAATAGGGATAATGTGGAGCTAGGGAGCCTGTCACATTCACCCAGCGCTGGCTCTGTGGTGGCTGTTAGGGAGCATGAGCATGTTCGTGCATTTTCCCTGTGTGGTTGGACCGCGAAAAGAAGTGTCCATTAGATAGACCCAAGTTAATAGAGATATTAGAGAAACCTTATACATAGGTTTTTCCCCTTCTTTTCATACATTTTATTCTACATACATTTCAAGCAGAATGAGAATTGCCAAAAGGAATGAACGCTGTGCAGGGACAATGAAATCTGAATTCGTCAGCCCACAGCCTGCCAAGGGCTGAGAGCTGGGCATGCAGCCGTCACAGGGCACCAGACCAGGTAGGCTAGCCCACATGCAAATCCCAGTTTGAACTGGAAAAGCACTTTGGGATGGGTCTTGCTAGGACAGGTGTTCCAGATCATTCTCATTCCCAGGGCACGTGTATTACTGTTTCAGCATTTAGTCGAGACTCACAGAACTAAGTTAGCTTTACTGTTGAAATCAGGGGTGCCAAATTCTCCCTTCAGTAATAGTCATGTAAACATCATTAAAATTAATGGAGTTACTTTGTGTTGGCATCTTTGGGGGTGAGAACAGTGTGTTTTAGCTTCCCACCAGACTTCAAATACACAGATAAAAAAAGAACTGGTTTGCCCTGCTACAAACCAACCAGCTTTTCTCCAACCAGCTTTGAGTGAGTTTTGGTGGCCTGAATCTTTCATTTATTGTGCATGAAGCATGGTACACAGCTACTCTGCTCAAGCTCTCATTCTCTCTTGCTTTGCAGCAACTCTGCATGCTCGCAGGTGGGCAGGTTTGCCTGGAAATGTGCGTCGAACCAATGTGGTTTCCTTCTTCAAGAGTCTTTTTAACACTCCACCCTAAAGTTCCTGATAAAATTGTCCTTTTCCTGCAGATTTAGAAAGATCTCTCAGCTTGGCATTTAAGTAAGATTACATTATTTAATGGCATGTGGTGACAAATCTGTTGTGCACCACTGAGGTGACTTCTGCACCTGTGGCTGGAGTGGCAGCTCCTGCTTGATACCCCTTTAGGGCAGCAACTCGTACGTAGGGTAGTACTATGTACCCAGCCCCAAACAGCATTACTGAATTTCTCTAACTGGGTTTCAGTTTTCATTTTGTACAGGCACGTGTACAAAAGTCTGTGTCTGTTCTGACTGTAGTAGGTTTATCAGCTATGCAAAGGGATTTCACTAAGGAGGGATGCTCGGGAGGAAGATGTGATCCGGCCTGGACCAGCTACAAGGATGTCAGCAGATCCATTGCTGGCAGCTTTCTGCTTTCTCCTTTCAAAGGAGAGACAGATACTTTCCATGGCCCATGTGGAGTATTACTTGCCTAAAAAAAATTCCCTGGTCCTGTATGCTCTTTGTGAGGCCTCTCAGGTCGGTGAACACAAGCTTAGAACAGAACAGCTCAAACAGTAATCAGGTGGTTGTTTGGATAGTAATATTTTTTTATCCTTTTCTTCACAAAAGGCTTCATCAAGGTGTGGGTTACTTGTTAACAGCTAAAGTCAAGTAGTGATAGGCGAATCTTTTCTCTCTATTTACACAACATAATGCAAGAAAGCTGTGTTTTTGAAATAGTGTGTGTGAGGACTGTGAAAACAAATGTCTCCACCCTCCACAAATAAAGGGTTTACTGGAAAGGCCATTTGCCATGTACAGAGCAGAGAAAAAGCAAAAAAGCAAAAAAAAAAAAAAGTAAAAATACTCTGTTCACAATAGAAATGAGAATCTGGGCCATTCTTCCCTCCTTGTTTGCAGACATATTTCTGATGATTCTGTGAGTTCTGCAGAGCTGAGCATGAGGGAGGGAGAGAGGAGCTTTGGGGGAACATTCTGCACATCAACCACCTCCCAAACCAGTGCATTTCTGAGACAGGTTTGAGAAGAGGCTAATGCCATTTGACTCCTCTCAGAGCTCCTCAGCATAGATCGATGAAGGGGGACTTAGCAAGCATCAACCTTCAGAAGCTATTTCTGAAGGCTGATGCTTGGCTATACCTCACTCATGCCCTGAAGATACCTGTTCCCGTGCTAGTTAGTCACCAGTCTTATATTTTGTATGCATTAGCTACTGCTTCCCAAGCAACCAGAGGTGAACCACAAACAGGTTGCAACAAGACTCTTTAAAATGCTGAAAGGTTAGAATGCAGCAAATGGGAATTTCAGCACATTAAGAAAAATATCTTGTAAACCTTTCATGCTCAAATTTTTAATGGATGATTTTAGTGTGTGTATCTTTCTAGGAAAAAAAATTACTTGAGGAAATCTAGAAGTAGAAATTCAACAGTAAATTGAATTGAGAAGGAACATGAGAGTCCTCTCCTGCATGAAATTGTGCAGTAGGATACTAGACCTTGTAATGATTTTCCAGTTGCTTACTTCTATTTTTTTTTCAATATGCCTAACTTTCTGTCTGCCTCTTACTCTTCAAAATGAGGCTTGTTATGAATTAGGAGGTATCTCAGATCTTAGCAATATGGTATCTGAGCTCTACACCAACTGTAGTTGCGGGTCTCTCCCATGTCAGACAAAAATCCCAGAAAGGCATCTTTTTCTCTCCATGTCTATGCAGAGCAGAGGAACACTTGGTTATCTCCTTCCTTGCACTGAAAATGATCTACAGTACAAGCTTCATTTGCAGAACACAGGACTGTCTGAAGTCACTTAGGCTCATGTTTCTGAAATGGCAGTCTGCAAAACACAGACAGAAAGTGCACTTTGGTGCACTTTGGAAACTGTATAATGTTTTCAATTTAATATCTGCTGTTAAGGTCATGTTTTCATACTCAGAGAAGTCAGGTGGCCCAAAAAGCATGGACATTGCTTCTGCAAATCTTACCTAGAGGGGGCTTTAAAAGGTGTTAGCTGAAGCAGTGCTCAGCAACCTGCAGCGTGCCAGAAGTGGTATGTGGGCATCGTGAGTGACATGGCACGGGGCAGGCGGTGGGGAGTGGCCCCATGCCCTGTCCGGAATGCTTGTACGTGGGACATTTTAGCAATTAGTGTACAGCAGCTGATTAGCCCAAGTTGGGAGTGTTGGAGGCAGGGAGGAGGGGCAGTTCAGGAACAGACTGCACCTCCTAATAATAATAAATGTGTACTCCATACTAGATAAAAAATCTGCAAGCTGTTTAATTTTCTTCTTTTAATCCTTTTTTACGTGCTGTTATAAATGGTAGAATTATGGTGATCAGCCAAATAAGCTGGGGTGGCAAATGAAATTACCATTATACAGTAAAGGATGTTACATTGCTGTTCCTCTTTTTGGCTGAAATATATTTGGCATGTCTTTTTATTCTTTAAATTGCCTAATTGATGTGTTCTGGGAAGGTATGACATTACTCAAATTATTATTCTTTAATTTTCAAGGTAAACTTTAATTTGGTGCCAAAAGGTCAGCTCACGAATATTGTTTAATTTTAGTTATTTAACTTTGGTTTTAAGAAGTCTTTCAGTGACCAACATTTTGCAGTGTAACTCTGCTAATTCTGTGTCCTGTAAAATAACTCTTGAAATGCACTGAATAAAATGAAGACTAAGAAACGTAGGGTAATGATCAATGAAAATTATTAGGAGTGGGGTGCCACTGGCTCGCCCAGACCTAAATGCTATCGATTGCTGAGTCTGCAGCATGTTACCCCTTGCAGAAGCAGCTTCTCCAAGAGCTTGCTTAGTTTCTCTTGGCAAAGGTAGTCTCTGATGCAAGGAGGAAGAACATCCCCTGGGTGCCAGCCTTGAACGGCTGCCGACCCCAGAGCTAACCTGCATTAGTCTAGTGAAGACAGATCAATGTGCTTCTTCCAGCATGTTCTAAAATGTTGCTAAAATCTTCCAAATGCTAGTCCATACAAGCTAACTGGCTGAATTTTCTCCCTCTTCAGTGCCATAGGAAGGCATGCTGTGTCTGAGTTTTACCTGAGCTCGGCTGTTTGCTCTGGTTTGGAGCAATATGGGAATAACAGATGATATATATTCTTTCTCACAAACATATTCTTTTTTCCATACTCCTCCTTGAATGAGGTTGTGCCAGAAGCTGCTGAGATGTTAGGAAGGCTCCGGAAGCTGGTAATTTGCTCACTTAGAGCTCCACAAAAGATACCAATTTTTTTGTATGGTTCTTACCATCTAAAGGCAAATATAATTAAGAAATTGAGTCAGTTTACAAATAGGTCATGGATCATGTAATAAACTGCAATTGTTGACATTTATGGAGGCTTTTTCTCCCAAACATTGTTTATGAAAGACAACTGGCAAAGGCAACGAGACGAAAACTGCTGTAGGCTCCTTTTCTGGGCAGCTCTCATTCTCCCCAACTCCTCCTCTCTCCTCAGTGTATCTTTTGAAGCTCCGTTTTAGTATTTTCATGTATGTACATGTGTTACTTAACGTGGTGCAGTAGTTGATTTTCTTGTACTGAGAGCTGTGGGTTAATTGCTGGGGAGGTTTTAATGGGATTCACCTGAATGCTGGCTTTCCCCCGGGAGGCTGCCGGAGGCTGCAGTGCCTGGCAGTGATTTCAGCCATTGTCCGGGCCGGGCAGAGCTGCACAGGGTGGCTGTCCCCGCCCAGGCTCACTGTCCTGCCGGGCTGCCAGATGTCCTGCAGGACTGTCACCTTCACCAGGTCAGTGTGGAGAACCCCAGCTGTCTCCAGCAGCACAGACATTTGTGCATCTCAGCCCCAAATCAACCTCTAGAAGAGCTGTAGGTGCATGTAGGGTCTTGCTCTTTGCAGCAGAGTAGCAGTACGTCAAAGCACCATAGCTGCTGCAGGCAAGAAAGGGTCAGGGTAGAGTCTGTTGTTGAAGTAGCCAGTAAGTGAGCCATCAGGTTTTTCTGACTTCAGCTTGCTGTGGGTTGCATCCAATTCCTTTACCAGAATCTACTCCAGTCAGAGGCAGCTGATCTGAACTAAAAAAACTCTTGCTGGAGGCAAAATGCATATTCTCTCTTCATTACCCACACCAGACTGGTGAGAAAAAAACGAAGGCGGGGGAGGCAGCGAAAACCAGATCAGGAAAAGAGTTGAAAGGCCTGGGGTTGAGCTGCAGCCTTGTCTGCAATCAGTTTTTCTCCCATGATCTTATGTGCTCAGAGGCACAGTTAGTTGGATTCAGGAGAAGGAAAAGAAGTGATAGTCAAGGAATGACCTGGAGCTGAGCTTCTCGAAAGCTGGCCGTGTTGGGTTGCAAAGTTGTGGTTCGGCCCCATTGGTAAGGAGGCAAGGACAGGGCTGAGCAGGGTGGAAGCTGCATCCTGTGGGGAACTTCGAGGAACAATAGCATCTTTCATACTACATGGCTATAAAATGCATGAATCAACTCACCTGAGGCAGAAGTCAGGAGCAGCTGACATCAGCCACTGGAGCCGAGTTGCTCATTTTTTCAGGGTTAGTCCATTTCCTGAGCGACCCAGTCTGTGCTCTAGAGGCTGTCTCCCTCCCTCACTGCCAATATGAACTGGGGACAGATATTTCATGTACTTCTTCCGTTGTGTCAGACGACCCAGGAAGGTTTAGGCACCAGGGAAGGTTTAGACTAGATATTAGGAAGCATTTCTTTCCAGAAGGGGTTGCTAGGGGTTGGAATGAGCTGCCCAGGGAGGTGGTGGAGTCCCCATCCCTGGAGGTGTTCAGGAGTCGGGTTGACATAGCGCTGAGGGATCTGTGTAGTTGGGAACTGTCAGTGTTAGGTTAATGCTTGGACTGGATGATCTTCAAGGTCTTCTCCAACCTGGACAATTCTGTGATTCTGTGACCCACTGCTCTCACAGAGCCTACCATGGAGCAGCCCATTGAGCGGCCCAGGTGGATGCTCCTGTTGCTGGACATAACACTGGGCAAGAGGTGTTGTGTCATGCCCTTGGTGGCATCCTCACCCATGTGCAGTACCCAGCACTGCACAGGGTTTCAAGGAGAGTGCTACTACCCTGCACAGCATGGGGACAGCCCTGCGCTCCCTCCTGAGGGGCAGCTGGAGATCAGCACTTAGGGCTTGGCTTTTTGGATGGTCAGTGTGAAGGCTCGCAGTTGTGTCTGAGAGGCTTTTTTTCCCAAAAAATTTCTATAGTTGGAACTTTAGTGCAAAAGGTCCCAAAGTGACCAAGCTGGGATTGAACCTATCCATGAGAAAACACCTTGGTGGAGAATCCCCCCTTCCTTGCACTGCATGAGTCGGTGTTTGGGACACCAATAAAAGCCAGAGATAAGCCAAGTAAAACTCATTTGATCTTTGTCTTTTGCTTCGGCACACAACCTGGTGTCAAAGACTCATATTAATAGGATTATTCTCTTGTCAGATGGAAGCTGGAGATAGTTGTCCCAGATGTGCATGCCCTGTTTGAAGGCCTGATTATCTTGTTGGTGTCAGTTCTTGGCCTCTTATCAAAGGGACTCTCACGCACATCACCTTTCAGCTCCTCACTCTCAGCTTTGCAAGGAGGAGGAGTACATTTAAACAACTTCCATCTAGTAAGCCAACGTTTGTAATTTTCTTCCTCCGGGGCAGCGGTGTCAAGAAGAACAGGCTCCCGAGCTTGTCAGGTAGGGGGAGGATGGCAGAAGGTTTCTCATAGTGGAGGACGATAGATGAGGACAGAGCTGCCATGCTGCAGCAGGAAGGTTACAGTGCAGTGTATCTGAGCACAAGGTGCCTGGTGGAGCCCTTTGGGTGGTTGGGATTTGGTTTAAGGTAAAAGATCATGTCTTTGTTCTGTGGACTGCAGGGTGTGCTTGCTCAAGAAACAGCAAAATGTTGCATTGAACTTTGTGGGCATCATTTTAAAAGACCTTTTACTGGTAAAATGCAGCTTAAAATCTGAAAGTGTTACCAGGTGGCTCAAGAGGCGGTGTTAGAGAAGATTCAGAAGTAGTGTAAAATTCACTTTTTAAAAAAAGCTCTATTGTTTATTTCATTTTTATCAATATATCAAATAGATTAACTAGGAAGTCTGGTGTTTCTGGATTAATTTACATGAACCATTTAGTATCTTTTTGTAATGAAGGTATCAAGAGAAACTATTTCCTACTTTTAATTTATATAATAACCCAAACATCTTTTTGGTGCCTGTTGTGGTGTCACCAGGCTAAATACAGGCGTACGTCCTTCTGAAACCAGCTCCATATGGGAGCTTCAGTCTCTGTCATTCACTGGAAGGGAAAGCTTGTCCTTTCCCAAGGCACGTTGACAAGGGGCTGTTTAACTGAACTGAACAAACTGGTACTTGGGGGATCTGTGCCGCACTGGGGGAGCTGCCAGAGGAAGAGCAGCACGGGCCTGCAGGAAAGCCGCACTGGCTAGGAAACCTGCGCTCGGCAAGGAGTCCCTGCTTGAACTATAGAATGTGCATTCTCCAGATGACTTCATGAAATGCCAAGAGCCAAGCCCACATGGCTGCATGGGCTGCAACCAGCAGTGAGAGAGAGAGAGTTTGACCTAGGGGAGGTGATAGTTAAAGTAAGTAGGTGTGGCACTCCCAGTTAGATTGGCGCATGCAGCAGTTTGCAAACTCAACATAGCGTGTCCATCTCTCAGGTCCAGGTGGGCTGGAAGTTACTTCTGTGATTCAAATAAAAGCACTCTAAAGATATTCAACCTGCATCATTAAAATCAGTAACTAGTCTATGTAAGAAAAGTGCAAACAGTAAAGTTTGTGTTGGGTTAAATTAGCTGGTGTCATGTCTGAATCCTGCAGGTAATAGCATCACTAAAATTAAAGATTTTCTTGTTGTATTTGGCAAATCACTTTTAAATATACTGGCTGCTGTGTTCATTACTAGCACTAAACTACCATGTTGTTGCATCACCAGCTAGTTCTTGCTTTAATCGTAAGACCTCTCAAGACTCTTTTCTTGTAATTAGATTCTACTATTTCTGTGTCACAGAATTGTTCTATAGTTCTGCTATCAGAATAAAAAAAAAAAAGATATTTTTATTACTGTCTGTGAAAACACATAATGTGTTAAAATTCCCAACCCTTTTGCATGGTGTGAAAAGCCAAACAAGTTTGTTTTGTGCTGTGATCTCTTTCTGATGTCCAACTTCGGTTTCCTCTTAGAGTTGCTTTGAGTTTCATCCATTTATTCACTCCCATTATGTTTCACCTCTTTATTCTTCTGCATTATCATGGTTTTTTTTGTAATGTGTATTGCAGTGTACAATTGAGAAGTGTGAATGTATATTTAGAAAGTAAGAAAAATAATTAATTTATCTTTTCTTTTATGCTATATTCTGGAGTCAGTGATGAGATCTCTGAGCCAAGTTTCTCCCCTGTTTTGGGTTTTGGTTTTTTTGGTTTTTTTTTTTTTCACTTATCTTGAAGCTCTTCTGAATTGTCAGCTGTGAACGCAGGGAGGTTAACACCCACTTTGCTTAAGACCATTTAATCTTAGTACTAACCTTTCATCGCAGAAAGCACTCTTGAGCCCTGCCAATGCAGGTCCATTTCTGCAGCACTCCTGCATCCTTTTGGCTGCTGTGTGATGTCTCTGCTGACCTTCAGTGGGTACCAGTGCAGTCCTGGAGAGGGCTTCAGCTTGGCTTTTCTAGTCTCACATTTCTAGCATGATCCTATTAAGCGCTGACTTGCCTGCTGCTCATCTCATTAGTTTTCACTTGAAAATACTGACTCAGAAAATTCCCCTGTATTCCTGAGGTGATCTTCCCTCCATACGCTTATTGTATTAATCCCATCCTAGCTCCCAGAAGGCAACATCACATTCCCTTCTCATTGTTACAGACCATAGGCTTGGCTCTTCACCATGAAGCTACCAGTCACAGTGCCTTACTTCATGTCTCTTTCCCTTGTCTTTGTCTCATGTTTGCTTCTTGACTGTGAGTTTGGAGAGTTTTGGGTACGTATGTTCTTTTCCATTTGTTAGTCTCTGTGGGAGCTGCAGCTCAGTCAGTCTGAGCAGTTCCTAAGCCTTGCAGTAAATTCTCCACTAACATATGCCCTGGGACCACAAATCCTTTTGTGCAGAGACTCCTCTGCTCTGTTACCGTTATCTTGTATGTTAGCAGCTGTTTTGCCAATTATTAGGCCTAGTATAAAGATGAACCAATAACCAAATTGTATTTGATACAAAAGGGTCAGTATACGGGTGAGCGCTGGGGGTACAAACCAGTCAGATTATATACATAATTGACATCAATCCCACTGACCCCAACAATGACACTGCACAACCAACAATGGATGGAATAAATGGTGAAATTCAGTCTCCTATAGAAGGGACAGGAGACAACCAAGTCAACAAACCAAATACATAAGACTAAGGAAGCCACATACTGAATCTCTACACAGCCCACGTTTACAAAAGCCAGACCTGACTGGAGCCCAGTCCCAGGGAGGCAGGAGGTCCTTCCCCAGCAGGGAACTCTGCACAGTGCCTCCACCTCACAGACAGACACTGCCCCTCCTGCCAGTGGTCCCAGCTCTTATCCCCAAGTGGGACACTTGACCTTTGCTTCCTTAATGCAGACACCTGGGGCTCCTTTACCTCATGGCTCTCCCTGCCAGGCTGGCCGCTCCCTGGAGGGAAGCCTAAAGGCAAACTCACCCCCCCTTTGGGAAGGGCTGTGGGAATCACCCAGATGTCAACCTTAATCTGGGGCTTGGGGTTGAAGCCCCAGCATTTCAGCAGCCTGCTAACCCAGAGCAAGATGTACAAACACAGAACAGACATCCATCCCTTATGGCTGCAAAAAGAAATGGTGGAAGTTTGTCAGGCTCACTCAGAGCATGTACATTTACATCTACATTTGCAGTTGGGACCCTTCCTTACCACATTAACATGTGAAGAAGGCATCAATGACTGAAGCCATTTGTGCCTGCTCTCACTTGCCATCACAGGCAGGTGGTTTCCCATAGGTGCCTCAGAAGAGAGAAAATTTCAGTGCGAATAGAAGGAAGGACTTTGTGGCCACTCTGGGAGGTGGAGGAAGGGGCAGACACATGAGACAAGATGAAACATAGGGGAGATCCGATACTGGGAAATGGAGCCCCACCATGTTGTCAGAGCAGATATAAGTGGCAATGCATCACGTGTAGAGGCAGCAGAGTGATCATAACTGCGCAGAAATCTCAGTGCGCCATGCCCACAGTGAAAGGTGAGCTCTGACAGTTCCCCAGCTCATGAGGATCCTATGAGTCACTACACTACTGCTTTGAGGATTGAATTTGCTTTTGTTGGTGTGACTGTCTCCTTTCTTTCCTGTCTCCTTTGAGCTCTTGTAGAAAGGACTTTCTACCGTTCCGTTTTCTTTGCAAGCTCTGCAGGTCTCTGCATCTGCTTCAACACAAGCATCTGCTCCACACAAGGGCTGACAGGACCCGAGCCCAGGCTGATAGTACTGAACAAAAAATAATATGTCGTTATCCTTGAATGATTAATTTTCATATCTGAATTCATGGTTTTCCCCTGCTTGTGCTTTGCCCCAGTTCTTTACTGACTGTTGACAATTTGCATTTGAAGCAGTTGGCTTCAATATTAGTAGATGTTTTGTGACAGTTTGGGATGCCAAACTGGGCCCTGTTCACCTCCTCAAACATGCATCTGCCTCTTTGTCCTGCTTTGCAAATCTAGCAGCTGAGAGAGGGATTAGCCTCTCTAGACAGGGCTTTCAGAAACAGCTTTAATTAAAGGTGCAGGATGGAGCTCAGTGATCACCTCTGATTACTGGTGCAGATGCTTTAAGAAGAGAAATTAGAGCAACAGCGTATTAAGAGGTGGGTTTTCAGGTCTCAAGCAGTTCAGTCTTTTTAAAGTGATTTGGCCAGATTCTGCCTTCTGGTACCTGTGTGCAAATCTAGAGTAACTCCACTACACCAAAGACATTGCAGAGTAGAGTGGTTGCTTTACTCCTTTGGGTAAAGACTGCTTGTGAGTTCCATGCCACTGAATTCATTGCTCTACTCAGAGAGGAGAGAGGGAAGCACCCTATTTATTTTACAGTGATAAGTGCTAATGGAGAATTATTCTTTATTTCATGCTCGTACAACCTCATAATTGCCACATTATTTGTTACCACATTACTCAACTTCTGCTGGTGATTTGGAATTACTGTTTGGTATTTTCTAGGACGGTATAATCCCACCATTTACACAGCAGTGCACAGCATGCACCAAGTGAGATCAGTACTTTTAAAGTAATTACAGAAACATCATTACTTGATGGGCAAGTTTAAACAGTTGTGAAAGGGAGGTACAAGGTGCGCTCAGAGACCTAAGGAGCCATGGTCTCCAAAGCATCCTGCTCTTCCCAGATGACTCATTAAAATGCAGCAGATGTTAAATGATCATGTATATTAATTGCAATATCCTATCTATTGGCTTTGAAGAGTGTTTGGGTGTGAGTCATGGACATGTACCAAAAAAACCCAAATTCTGGTTAAGACTGTGGATGTAAGGGAAAAAAAGTGTAGTAGGTAATGTTAAAATGTTTCCTCTTTTTGGGTGCTGACTTAACTTTAACCACCTGTTACAGCATTTTCTGAAACCTCAGGTTACCACTGTAGAAACAACATGTAGGAGATGTCTTGAGCCAACTGAGAAAGACAGTTGAGAGAGGTCATTTTACAGAGCTGGAGCTGTTTTAAAGAGCATAGGAGCCTGGTGTCACAGCACAGTTTCCTGTTCACAAGAGCCCCATTCAAAGACAAATGTGAAAGGATTTAGCTATTAAACATGGAGCCGGCACCAGTCCTGGAGCGAGAACATGGAGCTGGATTTCTGTAAGATGAGACTGTGAAATGTCGTCTTTGCCAAACAAGTCTCTGGAAAAGAGGCAAAGACAAATTGGTAATTTTTTCAGGGCTAGAATATGTTATTTTGAGCTTGAATGTTTTTTGAAATTTTACTGCTTTTTTTTTTTTTTTTTTTTTTTTTTTTTTTTTTTTTTTTTTTTTTTTACTTTTAATTACACATACATCCTTAATTTGAACGGGTTTTTTTTAATGAAACTGAAGTAGAAGATATGTGTGGCAACTGGGGAAGCACTTTTAAATTTTACTGTAATGAAATTAGAGTAAGTTAGAGGTCATGAAGGCTTGAGTCTGGCTAAACACACCCCAGGCCACAGGCTTCATGCTTGTGAAGAGTCTCCCCCTACACATGAAATGCACTGTTGGGAGTTCTCTTTTGCTTCGCTGCGCAGCGTAGCTCATGTGAGCTGTCCTGTTCTACCTCTGCCTCCTTGTAGCTACAAATACAGCAGTTTGTTTTGGCTGGGAAGGCAGAAAGATTTAAAAAAAAAAAAAGAAAGAGGAGTGAAAGACAGCTTCTCTGGGGTAATTCTCTGCTCCTCTGGGGGCACTGAGGAAGAGTGGCATCCACCTCTTGTTAGCAGCCGCAGGAGTCAGCTGTTTCAGTGACAAAACATTAGAAGATTTCTGCTCAAAATGTTTTTTCTCCACTAGACACTTCCTGCAGATTCTGCATCCAGCTGTCATGATACTTTTGTGTGCATCTTGCTCTGTGTTTATTTGACACAAGGAATGACATCCGCGTGACAAGTTGTGGAGCTGGGTTAGGTGACAGCCAGGTATCACTGCTGACCACTGCCTGTGCTGCCTCTGACCTGAAGCATGCTGAAGCCCTCTCTCCCCTCCTGGCACACGTTTACAGGAGTTTTGGCTGTCCTTTCCACTAACATTAGCCCATGCTGAGCTGCTGCTGCCTGTGCTGCTCAGGCACCCCGGCAGCCCTATAAACCTCTCCTGATCTGGGTTGCAGCTGCTTTACCTTTCTTCCCATCACCAGCTGTCATATCCAGAGAGAAATACTTCTTTCCATAGAAATACTGAACCTCTACTTCCGTTTCCTAGGAGTCCACCTGTGAGACAATCAAGGGAATTAATGCTTCAGGCAGCCAGCATTGTGAGGTCCTGCAGCTGCAGACCACCATGGATAGGATCTGGCTATCTGAGAAACCCACCTCAGATATCAACAGGTTTCTTGCAGGCTGGGAGGCAGTGAGGAGTTTCTGATATGCCCTGTGGAGAGAAGTAGTGAGTCTGCTCATGTAGGATGTTTGCAGGGGTTATTAACCCAGTGCAGTGACTGGGTGCCCTGTCAGTCTTTAGGAAGCTCTTTCATGAAGATGCTCAGGACTGGCCAAGTACAGAAATATCAGCCTAAATCTAAACAGGGCTAAAGAGGTTTTTGAAAACTGAGGAAGCTTTAAAAAATACCCAAAATCTACTTCTGAGAACTATAATCACTCTATTGAGGCTATGATGTAAGTCTAATTTTATCAGTGGAGAGAGAGTACGAGTGGCTGTACTCAAGGGCTGATGTCCTGTCCATACAGATGACCTCAGAGCTCAGGTGAAAAAAATGTTCTGTGCACACTGAAACAGCAAATCCTTTCTACTAATTAAACTTCAGCAATTATCTGAGCTCTTGGGAAATGACTCCACGGTATGAAGCATCCTGCAGGAATTCAGATAAGCTCTTTGCAGAGTAAATCCTGATTTGCAGACAGCTGCTTTTCACAGCATGTAGTACAGAATTTTAAAAAGTATTTTTAAAAAATAAAATCAGTATTTATATTGATTCAGGGATAATTTTTTATCCCATATTACATGTATACAAGTGGCCGACACAGGGTTTTGCTGTGTTTTATGGGAAGGTGATAGGACCTGTACTAATGCTTGGTGAAATCTCGCCCTTCTGACTCAATGGTTTCTCGGGAGGCCGCACTGTCTTGGAGTCATACCAAAGTACAGTCTGGGAGCTCGGGCTGAAGGCTTCATGTCCAACAGTCCCATAATGCTCAGGCTCTGCTGATATCAGTGGGACTATACGGGTAAGTGTTCCTAGAATGAGGATTTTCATGCTTTCCCTGTATGATTTACATTTTAAGGCTCAACATTAATGGTGACAGGTTTTGAGGATTTTTTCATAGGTTCAGTATTTTATATTTTTCCATAAAATACAACTAAAACAATGAAAAAGAATGCCTTTAAAGATATTGATAGCAATCTATGGCTACTATAATGAAGGAGAGATAAATATTCATTAGACTTTGTAGAAAACACAAGCCTTGAGAAAACCCAGTGTACAATGAAACTTCTTCATGGATAATTTATTCCATGAGAAAAAGTCCTGCTTCTGTGGCACCATTAAGGTCACTGTATGTCCAGCTTTCACTGGATGTGTCCTCTTTTCAAAATGTTCCTCTGGAAATATTGCTTAGGTTGAAAGCGAGGGCTTTGCTACTGGATGTCAGGATATTCAGCAATCTGGTAGGGGCAATAGTTTCAAAGGGATGCCTGGAAACGATTGATAAATTGTCACTGCACCGGTAAAACTTTGTGCTGCACATGATGCAGGTGGCACAAGGAGTCATCGTGCCTGGCTCAGTGGTGGGCATATGCCTGCTGGGTGTTGTCACTCTCCTGCAGTGAGTCTCTGCTTGCTCTTGGATACCTTGACCTCACCAAATACCACTTGTCTGGATTGTCTGCAGCCTTGGCAGATTAGGAAGGAAAGAACCGTCACCCAGAAGAGGAAGACGCAGTCACCCTGCCCTTGGCCAGAAGCATGAGACTGCTGGGCAGAGTCTTAGCCTGGCACGCTCCTGGTCATGCCCTGCTAATCCTGTGGTAAGATCAAGGATGTACTGAGAGCAGAAGTGTTTTCCTCTGTTACACAGTACAGTAAATTCCTTTAAAGGAAATTATGGAAATTGTTGGGTAGCCTTATATTAGTCCTAGAATGCAAAATACTTGTTTCACTCAAATCTGTGTCATACAAAGTGTCTGTCAGAAAACCTTATCCGGTTCTTAAAGAAGTGAATCATGTAGTTATGACTCCATTCTACAGCTCAGCTGAATAGAAATCATTAGATAGGCATTTGAGATTACAGTATCTTTCTGAAGATCAGTGTAGTTTCTGCATTTCACCGGTCGCTCCAAGTCACTGATGTTACCCATTTTATTCTGTTATAATTTAACCTGCCCTTTCTCTTCATTGGCTTCCCAACATGATGTACAGCAATAGGAATCAAGCTCTTGCATTCTCCTAATTTTGTCTGTGGGGCTGCTTTTTTCTCTGGGAAAGTTTTGGAGAGAAAAATACCCACTGCAGGTTCAGGACTGTAGAAACAGGAAACAAGTGCTTTGTCCTTTTTGATCAGTGTCCAGCATACTAGTTCTAACGGCAGGGATCCAAGAATAATCTTCTCAGTTGACCATGCAGCCAAAAACACAATGATCTCATTGCTAGTGGCCAGTGACACGTAGATGGTTAGCTATCAAATGGGTTTTTTTTGCTTTTGCATTGTGTTTTTAAAAGATTGTAGGGGTTGCCTATCAGCAAGGAATCTGGATATTTTTCTATGAATATTGCCAGTGGCTCGTGAGTCTTTCCCAAAATGACAAAAGTTTGGTAAGGTAAGCGTGGTTTTGCCTCTTTATTTTTCTTCTTATTTATTTAAATCTCATGATGCAAGCAAATACCTTTTATTTCAGTTCCTTATTTGCTTAAATTTATTTCTTCAAGTTTCTTATTTCCTTCTTATTCTATTTAACTCAGCAGACCTCAATTAACAGAAGAGAACAGCAAAACTGGTCAATTGAAAATCTAGTAAGAAAAAAGACCTATTCCCTTTGAAACCAAAAATGGGTGAAAGCATGATATTTTGTTGAAGAAAATATTTTCCATTCTAGGGATTTCCAGTGAAGTGAAGCTAATTGAAAGTCTAAATTCTTCAGACTGTGGGAGATGGCTGTATTTTGTGTCAGATCCCAGTGGATGGACCTTGATGCTTCCTATCACTTCTCTTCATTTTGATCTACTTCTCATTAAAACTCTTAGACATTAATTGAACTTGAGAGAGAAAGGGAGAAAATAGAGTTATAAAGCCTCTGAAACCTTTCTTTTAGGACATGAGTCTTACACATGGGACATCTATGCCCCAGTCATTGCTCCCATCAACAAATTTGGTGTGAACTAAAGCAGCATGAGAGTGTTACCCTGCTTGTGCGGGTCCCTCATGTTTGAGCATGTTCAAATCTCCTGGGGCAGAAGGAGTAGCTGAACCAAACCCCCTGTGCCCAGTGCATATGGAAGCTGATACATAGCCATTACTGCTTGTCCTTCCCTGGATAAATAGGCCTCTGTTTTTCCCTTGTATTAATTTGCAAATGGTCATATGTGACTCAAACTACAGAAAACTGAAAAAAAATACATGTATGCCTGAGAACCCTCTTAGTTTCCCAGGCTGTGCTTCAGCAGAGCATGAGCACAGTCAGCAACCTGTTGAGCTACCACAGCTGATTTTTTCTGGTGGTTTTTCAGTTTCAGGGGGCTGAACAAGTTTCTGCATTGCCCAGTATATCAGTAACTCTTTCAGCTGCTATGTAACTGTTTTGAAAGCTTGTCTATAAACAGAAATGAAATCAGAAAAATGTGAGCATCATCTTTTTTCATTGTTCCCTCCTTTGTTTTTCAGTCAAGATAGCAAACCTGAACTCCATCCAGCAGGAAACGTCTCCGTGGTTTGCAGCAAGGAGCAGAGCATATCTCCAGGCAAAAGGAACATGGGAATATAGAGACATTTAGAAAAATAAACCTGATAGATTTCATTTTGCTGATACGGTTTTGAAAGGATCCCTTTGAGGTTACTAATATGCAGTATGGGTGCAAACACTGAAGCAGAGAAGCTATTTCCTTATTGCTGCTCCCAGTTTTGAAGCTTCCAGGCCCCCAGTCCAACTCTTCCCACCCTCTTGCCGTCCCTAAAATCCACTCCTGCTTTGAAACTGCAAAGTGAGAGATTTGAGTGGAGCCCTGGCTTGCCTGGGGAAGTTCTTGCTTTAATTATACTGAGTGAGTAAAAATGTTTGCAGGGGATGTGTAGCTATGAGGAGAATGGAGGCTTTTGTGGTGACTCAGTTGGTTTCTCCCCCAGCAGCTCAGCCAGGCACCCCAAGCGGAGGCTCTCTCTTTTGAAGTGGGGTTAGTGAAGTAAAAGTGTGTCTTGGGGTAAACATGCTGCTGTTATCATACTTTATACAAAATGCATCATTTACTTGAAGACAGTGGCCTGAATGGAGATTACTGCTGGAGCATCCCATGACTGCAGTTTAGTTTGTCTGGTGCTTTCATGGATCTTTAAGAAACCTGTTTCAACTCCTATATTCAGCTGGTTACAGCTGGGAAGGTTGTGTTGCCTATGAATAGCTCTTTGGCTGTGGGGTGAGCAGATGACTGCTCTCCCTTGCCTGGGCTTCGTGCACCCTGATGCTTACCAGCATCTCCCCCTGCCCAGCAGTGCCCTGTCCAAGCCACTGTGGCCACTGCTGAGGTGCACTGCAAGATGTGGATTCAGGCAATGCGAGCCTGCTGGGAAACCATCTTTTAACTATGGACATTCAGCTATGCATTTAATTAGAATGAAAATGTTAATGATATTAAAACACTCTCCCTTTAAAGTTCAGAGAAGCTTAAAAATTATTGCAGTAATTAGGCAATAGTTTTGCTTATATATGAAACGAGATCAAGCTTTATGGAGGTAGTGGAGCCCCCAGCAAGTCAGCCTGTGAATCCATCTGGTGTAGCTATCTGGAGTGGGCTTTTTAATCTGAACAGGTCCGATGAGTGCCATAAAATGCAGTTTCCGTGGACATTAGCATGAAATGGAAACCCACCTCTTCAACTGGAGTTTAAAAGCTATGTTGCAGCTGGTGTGCTGGCCATGGAGCAGCAGCGGGGTGGGCTCCTGGGCTGTGCAAAGGCGCTGGGCAGGGGAGCGCTGCCGGTGACGGCAGGCAGGGAGCTGGCCAGAGCCGCGACACTGGGGCAGGCTCAGCCCCACTGCCCAGCTGGCCGGGCTGAGGAGGAATGCCAGTCCTTGCTAACAAGGAAAACTAACTGAGGCACAGGGAGATGTGCAGAGTCCAAGAAGGAAAATCGTTTTGCATTTTAACTAGCAGGAAAATCTCATCAGTAATATGATCTGGAAGGAGCTGGTTATTAGTCTGCTTACATTATCTTCCCACGTATCATACATCCTTCATCCTTTCTACTTGTGCTTTCTGCTCAGGACAGGGACTTGTTTCCTTGTCTCCCTTGTCACTGCTGCGTCCCTGCCAGCTTCCCCTGCCTGCATCTTGTCCCCCATGTGCACCAGGTACCTGAAGAGCAAGAAGTGATGCTGCAGGAGGGCAGTCAGGGAAGTTAGATGTATTTTCAGCCTCGCTGCAGTCAGAATTGAAGAGTGCTTATTCCTGCCAGCACATCCAACTTGCTTTACTTCCCACCCTCCAGAAATATTCCCCCAGACTAGTGTTATCAACCTAATTAACATTTCAGAATTCTCAGCTTGCATGCGGTGGTTTCAGAAAAGCTAATGTTAATCTTGTACAATGTTGAGCAATCCAGTTGGTATCAATTCATTCTTAATCCCCTATTCAAGCTGCAAACTGAAAAACGTTTATTTTTTTTCTTTTCAGTATTGTGTACAAAGTAAATAATCCTGAACAGCACAGGTCACATTAAAAATAAGGAATTAAATTAATAAATTTAATAAATAAATAAATTAAATAGAAATTAATTTGTTTTTTTTCTCTTGCACATGCTGGGAATTTGCAGTTGCTTTATGGACAGTTTTTCCTCCCACAGCTTGGGTTTTTTTAGCTGTCTGATTTAGCTGGTACTGCACTGTCTGCTGCCAAGGGGACCATGGAGTGAGAGCTGCCATGAGCTTCAAGTCCCAAGTCCCACTGCCCACCCTCCCCAGGTGTTCCAGATGGCCATCTCTGTCAGGATGAAGAGATGACTCATCTTTCAAAAAGAAGTACATGGAAGTTTGATTTCAAGTTTTTTTAAAAGTATCTGCAGCCTCTGAGCATTAGAGGTGGCTTTGCCTGGAAGTGTCTGGACAGACTTATTGGGATCCTTTGCTTGCACCGACCCCGACATCATTTCAGAAGTGCAGATGTGGCTAACATTGCCATGGGTCAGTGCAGAGGCAGGGCACAAGCTGGCACAGCCACAACCCAGGTATGTACCCCGTGTCCTGGGTGGACCAGGGCAGACCCCTCCGCTGCTCTGAGCTGCCACAGTGGCAGTGGGACGGTGCTGGAGGCAGTGTGGTTAATGGTGATGTAGGGAGAGCTGGTCGCTGGTGCAGTCATACGTAGGTGCTCACTCTGTGTAAGTGTGGATCATTGCCTGTCCTCTGGCAATCTTCCAGCCTTGGACTAGTTTAATCCCACACACCTTCTTTTCGTCCCAAAGATATGTTTTACTCAGGACTGAACCCCTATTGCCGGTATGCTTGCATATGCCATGAGGCTCAGCTGCCTTCTCGTTTACCTCACCCTATGATCTAAAATTCCCCCATAACACCAGGTAACGATGTCTTTCTCTCCCTCTTCCTGTGACCCTTCTGAACCCTCTCTTCTTCAAAGGATGATGGGCAACACTGGCCACTATTTTCAAAACAGAGCATCTGCAGAAGGGGGGCTGCAGCTGCTCAGCCTTCCTGGAAATTTAGAGATGTCAAGGTACAGATTCAGACACCTGATTTTAGGAAAACCCTTACAGCCTTTGCAGCTCATACTGTGCAGTCCATCTTGCTTGTTTCTAGTGGCCTGCTCTTCCCTCATCTTTTGCTTTCTGTTCCCGCCGCTTTGGTTTTCAATCCTGAGCCTTTTCCTGGGCAGACTGCTGCTCTTCTTTAGGGTTGCCAGGTCAGGAGTGAAGCTCTGTGTGAGTGCACTGGCAAGGACTCAGGGAATTAGGCTCTAGGCCCAATTTTGGCTGGGAGTGAAGCCCATGGAAGTCAATGGGAATCTTCCTGTTGACATAGTGGGCTTTGGAGCAGACCTGGGCTTCGGTGTTTCAGAGCAGTGGTTCCAGCATGAACCTTTGGCACTGTGTGAGTAATAGATAAATATTTCTATATATCCTTTCCAAAGCCCACAACTTGTGTTGGCAGTCAGCATGGAGCTGAGCCTGGCAGCCTGAAACGAAGGGACAAAAGCAGTAACATAAGCTTCATGTGGCTGAGGGGAATCATTTTCATGTCATTTCATCAAACTTGATATAAAGAAGGAATTGATCGTCAGTGGCATTTCCAGTCCCAAGGAAAGGGAGGCTTTGACAGAATCCATTAGTGCCTGTCTAAGAAATGGTATACACAATACATTATGGAGTGTAATTCTCATGGATGTTACTTTTCTGTTATTGCACCATTTAATATCACTTTTCTCTAGCAAAAGAGACATTTGTACTTTCATCTGTTCCTACCACAAAACAGGGACTACTTAGGGATGCACAGGGGACATTTGCCACTGCCCATCTCTCTGGTCTTTTGCAAAACTAAGGCCAACAACAGCCCCTGTGTCCTTTGACAAGGTGCCCTGAAGACACGCTTAAACTGGGGTCACATACACAGTTTCTGTCCTGAAACACCCCTCCAGTGAGGCTGCTTGATAACTAGGAAGACCCTGAGGTAGGGTCTCTGTAAATTCACAATTATGCCTGTTTTCATTTTCCTTTCTGGTCATGTTTTCTGCTGTTTCAGCAAAGCATCCTAGGTTCCCACCTCCCTTTTCTATGCAGTTTACTTTCTTTCAGGATATTTTCTCTGGGCTATAACCTCCTGAACTTTTCCATAATGTAGAAAATATTTTAAGGAGTTTATCTTATGGATGCTCATAGACTTCTTATTTCTACTCATAGAAGTGAAGCTTTGTAGTGCCTAAAGCAGTGCATTGAAAGGGGTGGTGTTAATACACTGATATTTTATGCATTTTAAATCTGTTTCCATAGTGATAGAAGCACCATGCAAGGAAGGGACTCAGCCCTGCAAGACTTGCAGACTTTCTGAGGCAAACTGAAGCTTAGCACAGGACTATGCATCTCACTGTTATGGACATCTACTGATTTTTTACTTCTCTTTGCTCAGGGAGAAGCATAGTTTGCGTTCCAACTCTGCTCAGACAGCAAGGTATTGCCTGCAGTCTCTGTTCTGCAAAGTGGTGCTACTTATGTGCTACTGTCACCCAAGCAGTGGGGAGGACACTAAAAGTATGACATCCTCATCAGTAATTCAAGGTTTAGTGCTGGACTAGGTGTGTGTTACCTCTCATATGTAAAGACATGGCTGGATGCAATGCAGGATGGAGGTTTGATCATTCCAATGCATGTTACCAAGCAATGGCTGCTACCCATGGGCATACCTGCTTCTTATGAGCTGGGAGGAGCAAGAGGCTATTTGAACCTATAAAGTGTCCTTATTCTACATTTTGCTAGCAAAGGAGCTTGTGTGGCTATTGTAAACTCTGACATTTGTTATTTCCAGATGCATTATAAATCAGAATTAGAATAGATTTGGGTTGGGATATCTATGAAAGAAAACTCTGATGGTAAAGTATTCATATAAAATACGCAGCTTTCATAATTAGCCCTAAGAACTTTGTATGTAATAAGCCAAAAAATGTATTAATTATTTTATTTCTGCCAACTTAACAAACAAAAGAACCTTTCTGGCCAGGTGCTGCCATTGCCAAATAAGCATTTCAGTTAAGCTTTGCTGTGTTTACATTTCCAGATAATAAAATTCTTTGGTTTATGGACTGCCAGAAGATCGAAAGCTGAGATTAAAGTCTCAGATTTGATTAAGTTTGTAAAGGTAATAATGAAACAATGACTGTTTAATCAATACTTAGTTATTAGTGTATTTTGGAGAGGTTCAAGCTTGTTTGTCAGCCTTACCGTCTTCTTTTTACTTTGTAATGTGTCAGGGTGTGTGGTTGCTATTAAATCTTTTCATCAGTTTGATGGAGGATGAGGATGAGTAGTTCTGTTTTTAAGGAGCCTATTCAATAATGACAGTGACACAAAAGACAACAGTCTGCTTTGATTTTCACCTTCTGGAAATTTCTTTTGTAGAAAATGTACCTAAAATAATATTGCCAGAACATAAATTCAGTGTGCAGGGACTGCATTTATTAATGAACACCTCTTCTGTGCAGGCACTCAGCCATCCAGAATCCTTTTTGTCCATTCACTGATGTGTGAGATGCTAGGAGTCTTTTATTTTAATCTTTCCACTTTGTTTTTGATAAACTTGGCTGCAACAGCTTTTGAAATAACCTTTTATGATTTATTTAGGATATTTATGTTGCCTTCATTATCCCACTATCTCAGCATTTCATCACCTACTTCATAGTGTACATGGAAGTGCCATTGTCCCCACTTTACAGAAGAGAAACTTGAGGACAGAGTGACAAAACCCATTGGTACAAGGGTTTTAGGATCCAAGCCCACAAAAAGATGAGTTGGATCCTGTCTTCCTCCTTGTCCCGTCCTGTGTTTCCCTTTTCTCAGGCTGTCTGGGTGGCTTGGACTGATAAGATCCAGGCTGTCCACTCAAACTACTCTTAGCAGGATACTTACACATCCCATCTGCCAGCACGGCCTGTGTTTTTAGAGCTCCTTCAGGAAGACTCCTGCATCCAGCCAGTTTGCTGAAGCCAAGCAGATGATATGGCTGTGAGAACCAGTGACAGCTAAGCCTTGCATATGTGTATGTATTCATCTGTGTGAAGGTCTGCTCCAAAGAGTAAAGTGTAGCCAGAGTTTCTCCTGTGTAGCATCACTTGAAGGGTGTTTCACACCCCTGACTGAAGCCGTCTTGCATCTGCCAAAACATGATAGGGACTTTTTATAGCTGTATTATAAGACCTTTGAAAAATCAGAATGTTAGAGCCTTTTTAACAGAGTAACAGATTGGTTGTGCATGTGTATCAGATAGCTGCATATGGTAGGCATGTCAGACAGTGAAAGGCCATAAAGTATTACCACTCCATAAAACAGTACTTCCTAATATTATTTTTCTGACATATTTGGCAGAAAACATTTGAAACTTTCATGGAGTATTTCACTTGTGAATCTCAAAACACATGTATTATTGTGTATTTAGGGCTTAATTCAATTCTCAGTAAAGATGAGGACAAAATTTCCACTTTCTTTATGGCACTTGTTCCAGCTCTCAAAGTGAATATTGTCTGTTTACAGTAGAATAGATACTAATTTGGTCCCATAAAACCACAGATTGTTTCAACTTTCCATGAATTTGTGAATGAATGGATGATCAGATCCCATGATGCTGCTCTCAGACTTGCTGGTGATATGAAAGAAGTGTTTGTGCAGCCGGCTGCTTAGCCATGCTGCTCTTCTGTTGCCTATAGTACATGCTCAGCTCCTTTTTACTTTATTTTTTATTTTAATGCTCTTCAACAGGGCTGCAAAAAGCCAAATTACCTTTTAAAGCACAACTTCATTTTGCAGCTATACGTCCGTGCCCGATTTTCTTTTGTGCTGCCTGTGGAACAAGGAGGCTGTGTGGTATCTCACACCGGGCTTTTTCCGTGATTTATTAACTGTGTCAGAATAGCTGTTGTGAATGCTGGGAAGCTCTTGCATATTGTGACAGTTGATATTGATTATGACAGTTTGTAGACTCTAGTGTGTTGTCAGACAGTGGATTGTATTTTGTCTTCTTACTATACATACCATGGGCTATAGATCATAGTGTTTTCTTAAGAAAAGGACCCATTGTCCAGCATTCTTGCTTGTATGAGAACTTCTGTAGCATATTGTGCAACAAATAGCAAAATAGTTCAGGCACCCTATGGAACAGGCAAGCGTCAATTGCTTTAAAAAAAAAAAAAAAGTTAATAGTTTGTTCTGCTTCTGGCCTTTCAGGGGAATGAGCTGTGCAGTTGACAGAAGTGGATAAACTAGTCTGAGAATGTCATTTATGAAAATACGGTGGATCCTCTATTATCTGTTTGCCAGAAATCCACAGACCGCGCAGGACAAGCAGGTTGCAATGACAATTTTGGCTACTGATCATTTTTAAAGGTTGCTTTGGGTTTTGATGGAGGCTGAAATTACATGTTTCTAGAATGAGTCTGAGGAAGAGGAGATAAAGATTTCTGCAAACTAGGGAGAAAGTAAAAGCTAGCACGTGAGCTTCTGTGCATGGCACATCAAACAGATCACCCCGAATAATGACCTCTTCTGACTGTTTGGTTTTAGCTAGGCAGTAGTAAAGTAACACACAGGAGAAAAGATTTTTCTGTTTGCCTAGAAGCAGCTTCAGTGTGGAAGAAAGTCAACAACTGAGCTTTTACAGATGGCCTGATCAGGAGGAGGGGGCCAAAACCCATTTGGTTAATTTTGCTGCTGTAATTTACTATATTGCTACTATATTACTGGAGGAAAAATCTTCCAATGATACATTCCTTTTTAAAACAAAGCAGCACTTTAGGAAAGGAGCCATTCTAATTTTTCTGTTCTTGAAAGACCTTTTATAAGACACCACAATAGGTCATAAACTTACACTTTGAGATAACAGACTTTAGGAAAATGACCTCTGGCAATCGAGCTGTTAGCATTTTGACCTCACACTGGGTTTAGATTGATTCAGATGCAGTTTCTGCTGCGACTTTACATTGATGAGATTAAAAACCCATTTTTGCACATACTTTATGGTTTAATTGATATGAATATAATAGCAGGTTACTTGTGAAACTATTATTTCTGGGATACTTCAGGCCAATACTACAGCAGTGATCTGGGATCTAGGGGAACTGGATTCAGTTCTTAACTCTACTGTGGGCCTGATATTGGTCACTCAAACCAGTTCATCTCTCTCATGAGATTAACTCACCCCCATTTCCAGTTGTTTATGAGAACTTAGAGAGGGACATTTCCTATCAGAAGCCAGTCTTGTTCTCTCCTGGAATTTCTAGATCTTGCTCTAATACTAACCATATTTTCTGTAATGCAATCTATATTTTCATGAATCCTTAATGTTAGCAAGGAGGCAGAATTAAAGCAAGTGGTTGTTTCAGTGATGATGCAACTTCCCATTCCATGCCTACATTGAATTTGGATTAATTATAGTGCTCACTGTATTATAATGTTTCATAATGATAGAATGCTCTAGAGTTTATACATTCACAGCACTACTGTAACCTTCAGGATGTACTGAGATTTTACAGTGTCATCTCTCGGTCCAATGTCAGGTATTAGTGCTATATTTATATATTTACAGGTTTTATTGCAGAACATCCACAGCAAAATCAGAAATGCTTTAAAGGAAGGATAGAATGAAAGAGTTTTTAAATGTCTGCTTTTTACTACAGCTATATTTTATTTGATTTTTTTTTCTAATTTTCGTATTTTGAAGAAATTAGGTGTGAGGAATGTAGAAGTTCAAATGTTCAAATGTGAAGATGTGTTTCCTTAGGTGACTTTTATCTAAAAGCTCTGGTCACAGTTCTTTGTGCATCATTCTGGCTCCTTAAGCCTGAGGTCATGCCTGGAGAAGATAATTTTGGTGTTGTGCTGTGAAAAGCAGCAGCTTCCCAGCACCCATTGTAGAGTAGCTGTGACTTGTATGAAGATCTATTCAGTCGCTACCATGAGAGGCCCCTTCCCCTTGGCTCTCCTGGGGCTCTCAGGCTGTCTGTTTGCTCACTAGTCCTTGCCAGTTGTTTGCCTGGGATGTTCTTCGGGTGTTCTGGGCTCTTTGAGATGTCTCTTGCGTTGCAATCCTAAAGAG
Source organism: Athene cunicularia (assembly GCF_003259725.1). Taxonomy (NCBI): domain Eukaryota; kingdom Metazoa; phylum Chordata; class Aves; order Strigiformes; family Strigidae; genus Athene; species Athene cunicularia. The sequence goes on from NW_020799092.1 coordinate 66,317,139, forward strand.
ATTTTGTTTTGTTTTCCTGAGTAAAGGCATTGGTAATCACTGCAGGTTTCCCTCTTCTGTCCCAGTGCCCTGAAATACCTTGCAGGTCCATTTTATTTCCAGGAGACTGCGAGAGCCTCCCTGTCTGTAGGTTGAAGACTGCTCTCTGACATCACTCTTTCTCTCTTCCTTCAGATGGTGTGCACAGCGTCACAGCAGTCTGCACCCTGCGTGTCACCATCATTACGGATGACATGCTCACCAACAGCATCACAGTGCGGCTGGAGAACATGTCCCAGGAGAGGTTCCTTTCTCCCCTCCTGTCCCTGTTCGTGGAGGGGGTGGCAACAGTGCTCTCCACCGCTAAGGATGGCATCTTTGTTTTCAACATCCAAAATGACACGGATGTCAGCTCCAATATCCTGAATGTGACTTTCTCGGCTTTGCTCCCTGGTGGCATTCGAAACAAGTTCTTCCCCTCTGAGGACCTGCAGGAGCAGATCTACCTCAACAGGACCCTGCTGACCATGATTTCCACGCAGAGGGTGCTGCCCTTTGATGACAATATCTGCTTGCGCGAGCCCTGTGAGAACTACATGAAGTGTGTCTCTGTCCTGAAGTTTGACAGCTCGGCCCCATTCATCAGCTCCAACACCGTCCTGTTCCGCCCCATCCACCCCATCAATGGGCTGCGGTGCCGATGCCCCCCGGGCTTCACAGGTGACTACTGTGAGACAGAGATTGACCTCTGCTACTCCAACCCTTGCGGAAGCAATGGGCAGTGTCGGAGCCGAGAAGGAGGCTACACTTGTGAATGCTACGAAGACTACACTGGTATGTGTTTATCTTATCTTTGACCCATGATTTATATGTTAGACCATCAGTCAGGCCAGCTCTGTGTCAAGCTGAAATTGCTGACATTCTTAGTCAAAGGGAGAAAAACTCCTGGCACTGCCGTCTGGTCAGGAGAAGGCTTGTGAGTGTCACATGTCACTTAGGGTAAGTCCCATATCTCTGTGTATGCATGGTGGTAGGAACCATGCCTTGCTCCAGGTCATGCAGGGTGTCCAACAGCTGCTGAAGCAATTTGCACTGTGTGAATTTCTGCTCAAAATGCTTTATGCAAACATATTTCTTCTGCCTGGAAGGAAGACAGTGAGACATATCCCTTGGCTCATGGTTTTGAATGTTAATGTCTTCCTAGCCCCTTAGCAGTTCCCTCGTACCAGGCTATAGTGGGGATGTGCAGCCTCGGTAGAAGGTTATCAACCCTTGGTCATCAACAAGCACAGAGCATGAGGATGGTTCATGGTCCCAAGAAACTACAGTAATACACATTAAAGGGAAATACTTCAAGTCAGTTCCAGTTTGTAAATATCCAGATAAACCCCAGAAGGATGTAGCAGCTTCCAGGCCTGTCTCCAGCAGCCTGCTGAGGAACATACTTTGCCTCATCGTGGACTTGACAGCTAATAAAGATCAAAGTGCTGCTTCTCAAATACTCCTGAGAAGTTATGAAAGAATATTAGCTGAATGTTTTCTGGTACTTCTGTAAAGTCAGTGGGATTATTTATGTATTTCACTGACGTGCTGCCGGCTGTAAGTTACCCTGATGGCTCAGCAATGTCTGCTGTGACCTCTGCAAACAAGGTGAAGCAGAGGGGGCTGTTCCCAATGCTGCCCCTCACCGCTGAAGTTACAAAAAAATTGAAAACATAAATTATTTAAGTCTCCATGTAAAAAAAAATCTATATGATGTGTATATGTACTGGGCTGGATCCAGCCCTCTAGATGGAAGGGTTTTCCTTCACTTTCTGTGGCTTTTGGCTCTAGGCTGTAATTAAAAATGGGATAGTGGAAGGAGTCAGGAGTCAGTGAGCAGGGACATGGCAGCAGCAAGTGAACTGGGCTTCCTCCAGCAAGGGGGACAGGAGATGCTCCCTGAGATCAGAGCAGGGCTTAGGGCAGCAGAACCTTCCTAAGGAGATGCAGATGAACTTTTTGCCTAACTGTTGAAACCCTGAATAGAGCTGTGAGATGGTTGGGATATTTGGTCTTTGTTGAGGAGTGGTTTTCCTGTCAGGCTTCTCATGAATGAATTCCACAGTGAAATACATTATAATGTCCTTTATCCATTAGATACAGCTAATGCAAAATATGTGCAGCACTGGGCATGACAAAGTAGGTTTTATGGCCAGTTTATTTCATGTAACATGTTTATGTACTATTATACTGTGAATAGGAATGGTTATAAGTAGCAAGTTTCATTAAACAAAGATATGAATATAAATAGCGTTAATTCATCCATGTTAAGACACAAGGTTTTGGAATGACATGCATTCCTACATCACATTTTGAGTGTCTCTTGCTAGGAATCTTCAGGAAAAAAAGGCTAAATATCCTTTAAAAATGAAAGAGAATAATCTTATATTAATAATTGATGAATGTATTTAATAATTAACACTGTAGTCAGAACAGACACTGTACATATTTAGAGGAGAGGCACCATATTATTCATACAGAAGGAAAGATTTGATCTGTAACTGTATTTTCAGTGCATAGTTGTTGGGTTAAAAATTAACTATCCTTCTGCCAGGATATTAAAGTGACCAGAAGTTAAGGAGTGAGCACTGTTTACAGCCCTGCTATCTTTAGGTTTCAGTTAACTAGACTTCGGTGAACTACTTTATTCTTTGGAACGACAGTTCATGTCATAATCATAGTCAGGTTGGCCAGGGGAAAACACACCCAACCATGATCAAGAGAGCTCTGGAATCCCTTACCCTGTAAATTGATACAAATATTATTGAACATCACTGTTTTATTGCTGAATGAATCCAATAGAAATTTTGTATCTACTCTGTTGTTGGCTTAGGTTACCTTAGTGCCTTTAGGCTCCATGTTGCATGACAATGTTTCTTCCATCAAACCTGACACACTTGCCCACATATGGTGGTCATTAGTTGGCTGATTTCCATCCCCTTTACAGAATGAGGTAGAAAATGTTATCAACAAATAATCTATTACCAGAAAAATTTGATGAAGATTCATTATTGAATCTTACCCCAATCTCCTTTAAGAACTGTTACTTTAGCTATGAGTTTTGTCCTTTCTTTAACTATGTTCATATCCATTTGCAAGTTCAGTTTGTATCTATTAATCATAATACTCTGTTTTCTGCTTGTACATAAATATTACTGTTTACGATGATCCAGATTTTATATCTATTTAGTATTTAAAAGCATAGGTTGGTTTCAGTAACAGCAGTGTGTATGGGCTCATGGAATGCAGCGATCATAAATCAGAATGAGCAGAGAATTGTTAAGGCTGAAAGTCAGGAGATTCTGGTATTACTGAAATGTTACCAGATTAACTCAGTGTAGTGACATACCAGTATGAGGTACTTAGGAATCTTTGAATTAATTGTAAAAGATGAAGTATGAATGGTAATAGTCAATGAAGTGCAGTCTGCTCTGGGAGCTCTCATATTTCCATTTCCCAATTAAGAGCCTACGTAGAAAAATAATTACAAGGAAATACGAAGATCTGTCATCTCTCTGGGTAGATATACTGCAACTCGATGAGAAATCACTACACAATCATAACCCTGTACTGAATCTATCCAACTGGTCACCTATTAAAAATATAGCGTTTATTTCCTGTAGAAGATAATTATGTCCTATCTTAATTGGATGGAATTTCCCCCCATTTTCCACCCCGCTTTGAAGCCCTCCATTTGTTTTGATGTAATTGTTAGTCATTTATACATGATGAAAGTTTCTCTGTCTTCAGGAGTCTTCTGTTACGGGCACAAAGGTAAACTGAGCTTCTACAAGATATATCTGAAACCTGATTACTGGCTAGTTTGGGGTGATTTGGAATTAGCTTCACTTCCTGTGATGTAAGGAGGTGAGTGAAGAAGGACATATATTTTTAATCTTGTTTTTTTCAGAATAGTGACCCCTCTAACTTATTTTTTTTTATATACAGTTTAGTGTAGAGACGTGAACAATGTACACACTAACAATTGTGCCATTGATGGCAGGGCTATGTGCATGGCTAAAGGGTTAAAGGATGTAATTTAAGTTAAGCAAACAAATTTAATGAACTTGAACACTGTGGAAAGCCTGTGTAATTTTTTCAGCTTTATATCATGTATCTTTGAGCGCTGCAGAAGCAGCTAAGATGAACTATAGGTGAAGGCTTGGTACAGAGCTGGAATTGTATGTACTCCCCGGGGGCAAGCCCCTGAACAGCAAATGCATCATGTCATCCACACCGGGTTTGGAAGCATAGTTGCCACAGTGATTCCCGAATGAGCTGTACTTCCAGCTCCATCCTGGTGCCTCCTATAGAGAATACCACTGCGGCTGTAAGTCACCACCTTTATGGGCCCTGCCATGAATGGGTGCCTCCTGCCATCGCTGGGTCCTCCTGCAGCTCTTGCCGCAGTTCAATGCCCGCAGTCCTGCTCAGCAGCCACTGCGACTGTTCCCTACAACTGTGCTCCCAAAAAGTAAATTTTAATTGGCGCAGAACAAAAGCACTCCAATGGGATAAAAAAAAAACCAAACCAAGCCCTGAAATAAGGAAGAGATTTAATGTTCCCACAGTTCTCCTTAGCATACGGCATTCTCTCTGCCTCTTTGCTACATAACCCCTAGCAAGGAGTAATTTATAGGGAAAAAGATCATCAGAGAATTTCTCATATCCTCTGCATCTCTCCTTGGATTTCACTTCAGAGAGGGGAGAAATCTTAAGTGGTTGTAAATCTTCTAGTAATCAAATACAGCAATTAGAGATCTTTTATGTGTTATACTTTTTCCCTCCTAATTCATTTTTGTGATACCATATTGACATGAGGAATCATGACACTTAATGTGGCCACTGTGAATTCTGACTTTGTGTCATGAGAAGGTAATTATAGCTGTTTTCACTGCATCGTGCCAGAAGTCCCTATTCATTTTGTTGAGCAAGTTTGCAGCATTTGGCTCTTGCAAACATATAGCAGTAAAAGTACATGTGAAGATTTGCTTCTGTGTTATCTTTGCTTATATCCATTCTTCAGATAGTAATTTCCCAGCTTGGTCTGATACCAGATTCTCATTTTTCAGGCCAGAGAGATTTATTTGTGAGAATTTCAGCTTTCAAGTAGAGAAATCTGGCAGCCAGGGTAGCCGTAATGAGTGTTTTATCTTGGGCGAGAGGGTCTGAAATTCCACTCTTGGTTACACTTTTGCAGCTCTGCTGGAGCAGTGGGACCACAGGTGTGTAACAGCCAAATCCTGTACAAAAAACCCACTTAATTTGGTTCCTTCAGGTTCTTTACTGCATCTTTAACTCCTTGTTTAGCTTATGAAAGGCCATGTGTTTGTGACAGCATAGCTGAACAGAGATTATCCTCACAGGGCTGTGGGGCTTTGCAAGCACTTCCAAACACTGTGACCAAGTTTGACGTTAATACAAAACTCCAAATAACAAATTCTGTCATTACCAAATGCTCCCATAAATGTAGGGACATTGGCCATGATATGGGACAGCTTTGTGGGTCACCTTTCTGATACCTCATTCCAATGTTAAGGCAACACACTGAAGATAAAATGCTTTGTATCATTGCTGCCTTAAGTGTCCCTTAGTCCAGGTCTACAAAGCTATGCTACTGGATGCCAGATGCTTTTATATAATAAAATGATGAAAACAGACTAGGCAAGGTCTAATACTGTAAAAATTAGTATATTAAATTTCAAGAGTTTAAATATAATTACAGTTATTAGGGTGCTGGGCGATTTGCACTATTTTCAGAATTTAAAGTGTGTCTAATTTCCCATATTTGTGAAAAGTCTTATCAGCTTTTTTATTAAGTTTTTCTGCTGATTTTGGATGCAGGAAAAGTCAAGGAAGAGCACTATCAGCCTATTAATAACTTCTCTTGTTTCTCAGTGCCTCAGACAAGAATACCTGGTTGCCTTTCCTTGAAATTTCTGTATGGCGATACTGTGAGAAAGCTTATGTAGGGTGGTTGCTCCCCAGTGGAGCTCTGTATAACACTGGAGGTCTAGCAATTCTTCATCCTTTTCAGCAGTGCTATGCCATGCTGTTGTTTAAATGTTTGTAGTGAAACTGAGTCTTCATAACTGCAACACAATTTCCCTTTGATTGCTGTGGGCCTGTCACTCTCTGCAGCTGAGAGAACTATTAGTAGTACAATTAGTACTCCTTAGTTTTGTTCTCTGCTCAGATGTCCCAGCACAGTTTTTTCCATCAATCTTTGGTGAGGAAAGCCTTCCTCTGCCTTTATTGAATAGGCAGACATCTCTGCTGGTGTAGACATGGCAAGCTGTGTCCCTGTCGTTGGCAGCAGTTGTGTACAGATGGGTACCTCTGTTTCCTCCCAGCCTGCGGCCCCTTCCAAGCCCCCAGGGGCTCACAGCGCTTGGGCAACTGGCAAGGACCTCATAAGCGCTGCAATGGATGGTCCAGAAGCAGAGCTTAACTCCTCTGAACATTTTTCAGAGCACAAACGGTGCAAAAGCTGGAAAAGCCTATCGTTTTCTCTTTTTATGATCTTCACCATTCAGCTATGTACTGTGAGACACAGCATCTCATAAATCTTACTCTCAGTGCTTTGAAGTTTCCCCATACGACCATTGCATTTGCCCATGCCAAAAAGCAATGAACCCCAGATGTTGTCTCATGAGTTGACTTAATATCTAAACATATAAGGAACCCATACAACCTATTCTTTGCAATTAGCCATGGATAATAAGTCTTCCATTGGCTATTGGGCAGCGCATGCAGCATTTGAAGAGCATAGCAGTCAACTGTGATACTTCCTTTCCTTTCCTTTTTAGTGTGCTATCCATTTTGTGTCATGAATTTCTGTCCTGGTTTCAGCTGGGATGGAGTTAATTTTCTTCCTAGTAGCTGATACAATGATGTTTTTGGGATTGAGAATGAGAATAATGTTGATAACACACTGATGTTTTAGTTGTTGCTGAGCAGTGCTTACACTCAGTCAAGGACTTTTCAGCTTCTCATGCTGTCCTGTCAGTGAGGAGGCTGGGGGTGCACAAGCAGCTGGGAGGGGACACATCCAGGACAGTTGACCCAAACTGGCCAAAGGGTTATTCCATACTATGTGACGTCATGATCAGTATATAAACTAGGAGGAAAGCTGGCTAGGGGATTGCTGCTCAGGAACAGGCTGGACATTGATCAGTTGATGGGGAGTGATTGTTTTTCATTTGCATCACTTGTTTTTCTTGGGTTTTATTTCTCTCTCTTTGTTATTTTCCTTTTCATTGTTATTATTAAATTATTTAACTGTTCTTATCTCAACCTATGAGTTTTCTTACTTTTACCCTTTCAATTCTCTCCCCTGTCCCACTGGGGGGGGGCGCGCTGTGTGGGGCTTAGTTACTGCCTGGGGTCAAACCACAACAATTTCTGAAAATAAATATTAGTTACTGATATTCAGATTAAGAGGTATCACCTGGCAAAATTCTTGCTTTTGGGTCTGTATATATTGTCAGAGAACTATGACTTCAGATAAATACAAGCTGTACCTGTACAAAACACTTTTAATTTAAGGATTCCTGTGGACTCTGCAAAAGTTACTCACAGCAAAGGAAGCCTCTAAGACATCCCTTTGAGCACAAGGGTGCTGTCCCCCTCACCAAAGGCATGGGAAGCTGAGGCACAGCATCTTCATCTCTTCCAGGTCACATAAAAGCAGTCACTGACAAGTCCAGAGCAGCTGAGGCAGGTCCTCTGGGCCATTCCTGGGCTGCCCATGTCTGGAAATGTGGGGGAGATCCCCATGAAAGGCATTTCTTTCCTGACACGGACTCTCAGCAGAAGCCTGCATGCCCACTCACCTGCTGTGAGATTTGTTGTGCTTGTTAAAATGGGTCCTTGCTTGGTTTTGTGGCAAGGCTCACTGTTAATGTGTGCAGGGATGGGGCCAGTACACAACAGCCTTATGGCTGGACCCAAGTGATGCTGGGTTGGGCCTGAGGCAATGGCCCAGATAGCAGAACTGCATGACTACTTGCTCCAAAAGATAACTGAAACAATAAAAACAGAGTAAAGTTACATTTTTATATAATACAGTCAAAAGCTGAAGTCTATTAAACTTTTAAATATTGTCGTGTTGATTATATTCCTGTCCATGTCACCAAGTCAGTGGAGATGGATGTTGGAAATCTGGAGTTTATATTAGATTCACAGGACTCACTGAAGAGGTCTACCACTTCTGTAGGTGGATTTTTATTTGGAGGATATGTCCTTCAGCTAATCTTCAGTCTATGCTCACTTGTCAGGATGCAAAAAACCTTTTCTAATTGGATTATTGTGGTATATTTTTTGACACTTTATTTCTTGCATGGTGTAAATGGCCTGCAGCCTTCACATCAATCTGCTATGCTTTTTCCTAAACCCAAGCAAAGAGTTATCACATTATCCTCATCTTGATGGGCATAAACTAGCTACTGTTTAAAGTTTGAAAGTTTCCCCAGTCATGTACGAACCCTCCCTAGCCCCCATCCCAAGACGCTGAACGTGAGATGATCTTTGATTCAGCTGAACTGCTGCAAGTGCTGGGGGTTCAGATGCCTCTTCTGCAGCCTTGCTTCTTATCCTCCTTGCCCGTGGAAATACTTGCACTGATCAAAGTCCTTTGCTGTCATGTGGAAACCCAGCTACAGGCTTAATGTTTTGTTTGTTCTTTTTAATCAGTTTTTGAATGGTTTGACAAGAGTGCTATTATACTGGGTGCTCCCGCAGTGGAGGTGTGATGGGTGCTTTGTAAAATCAAGCAGCAGATCACACACCAATCGCTTAGCCCTGGCTTCAGAAACTACCTTATTAATTCACCAATATACTTACAAATTCAGCTCTTTCAAACAGTTCAGGGTCTAGGAAATCTTCCTTACTGATTAAAGGTTATCTTCTTTTGCTTCTCCTTAAGATGACTGCATTGCTGGCCTGTTCTCTTCATTTAGTCATTCCCCTCACTTGTCACCTGCAGAGTTTATCTCTGATGATTTTACACTTTCTCTCCCATTGTTGATAATTTCAAGTAGCACACAGTTAAAATAGTATCCAAAGAACTTGGGCAGTAACCTGTTTGAGGATGGTTCCATGCTTACAATTAGATTTTTACACCTACTTGCTATTAATGCCATTGATGTCTGTTAGATTACATTTCAATATGAAGATCGATTCTTAATTGTGGGCTGTATGGTATGAAGTCAAGGAGCTTGCACACATGAGAGGCCCGTGAGCACACACTGCAGGGTGACGGTGTTGCAACTCTTGAACAAGTGCAGCCCCGGTTCTTCTACAATATAGGCATTTGATACTGAGCTGTAATGGCCAGGTATAATCACAGGATGGTTTGGGTTGGAAGGGACCCTTGAAGATCATCTAGTCCAACCTCCCTGCCATAGCTAACATTGGCTTTAGTCTCCTTTCATTAAAGTCAAATCTCGTTAAATCCCGGATGTGAAAATAACATATTTGACCCTGAAGCCATGCCAAGCTAAGCTCGTGTTTGCTGTCAGGCAGCTGGCTTTACATGAGCAAGGCAAACGCTAGCCTGTCGTGGGTACCTGCCTACTTGTGGCACCTGACCTCTCCTTCCCACCTCTTGGCAAGGAAATGTCCGATGAGTATGATCTTATCAGTTAGTGGTGTTCAGTGGGAGAGAGATATGTACTGAGCACCTCAGGCTTCCTGTTGGCATTCTGGTTAACAACACACCAGTCTAAATATAGATTTCCCTTTGTTCTAGCATACGTGAAATCTCTTTTATTGTCTTTAATCTGTTGTGTATATATTTCTTTCTAAATCATCTTGGTCTGTCAATTTTCAGCAGCTTTTAGGCCCTTGTACTCATGGGATTGATGGGATTTCTCTTACCACACTTAAATGGGAGTCACAGTTCTCCCAGGCTTTTAGAAAACCTTCGTTATAATGCATTTGCTTATCTTCATTGATATAACTGGGGGGGGGGAAAGAAAAGGTGGAAGGTGGAGCATATTTACACAAAGTGGAATTATTTGATATTATAATTTTATAGTTACATGTAAAACCCCTCCTCACTGATGTAGCTAAATTCCCACACACTATCATAATTGTGAACATATATATGCATTGCAGAACATCAGTCTCGGAGAAACTACACACACTGAGGTTTGTTTTAATTAAAATATTTTAAATAGAAGCTTATTAAACAACAGCCAACTTCTCTGTGACCATATCTTACAACTGTGTTTTTATTAACAGCCCAATTAAACCTTGTACAGCATAAAACTTTTTTTTTTTTCTCCTCATAGTTTAATGTCAGAAGGATTAGCTGGATAAAATTTTAAGCCACACAAATGCATTCTAATAGAGCCAACCATACACTTGCAAGGTATCAAAATAGACCCTTTATTAGACTACCATTTAAGTGGGGTTTTTTTGCCAATGGCTAGGTGTCTTGGTTGTTTTTTTCTCACTGAAAATAAATCAGATAGGGAGAAAGGAGAAGAGAAAGGAGGAGAAAAAACCCCCCAACAACTTGCCTTTAAGTTATTTGTGGAGAAGATAAAATCATAATGAGATAGTATTTTCTTCCAATATGTCTCATGTTCTGGAAAGCCCCTCACAGTGTTCATAGTAGATCAGAGGTGAAAGCTGAAAAAAATTCCAGGAAGGCTGGAATTAAATATTTTAGATCTTCCAAAACAAAAAAGAAATATTACTTCCAAGGAACAAGGTAATGGAACTTCTTTTCTCCTGACTTTAAATACAAAACTGGGAAACAGAACTGGGAAGCCCCCTTACAATTCAGTAAGACTGAATTATGAAAAACATATTTGACTTCTGTATGTGTTTATAATTCTCAAGTTAGGCATTTTTATTTTCATCAGTAGATAAACAGCAGGAAAGTGGCAGAAAGAATGGTTGGGTGCAGAGATGAGGGTATCAGGCTCATGTCCTCTTAGGGAGGAAAAAAGTATAAAGTAGTTTCTTGTGTGTCTCTTTTTTGTGTTATGGTGATTGAAAGCTTCGACAGTTGAGCACCAGACTGAGGCACTTAGCCTTGCACATCAAGATAATTACAGTTCTGCAATACAGTTGTGCAGAGCATGGTGGGAACCACAACTTCATTGTTGTTGCAAATGCTCTTTTGTTGAGAGCATCATGGTTCAGTGCCTTCATCCCAGCCCCTGGTCCTCCTGGGGCTGGGTTTTGTTCTGTGACCTGCACTGTACAGTGCCCCTGAATCACAGCTTCTCCAGCAGTCATCAGCCCGAATTTAACTTTTCTAAAAATCACGATGAAGATACTTTACTTCAGGCTGTCTCTCAAATTCTCCATAGCTAAGCATATGAGAGCTATTATGCAGAATTTTCCAATATAATAACTATAAAACATATTTTAATTAGATAGAGCCACCCAGCTTCAAGGGGTCAGCACACTGATGTGCGTATTGTAAGAAACACTATTACAAAGATAAATGTCTTAAATTAATAACTAAACACAATATAGATCACCCAAGAAAGTATATTAACTGTAACAAGATGGTAATAAAGTGACTTTAAAATAAAGCCACATTTTACAAAAAGACTGAATTTTAATCTACTAAACCATTGTAAAAAGAATTAAGTACAAACTGTAGAAACTGACTGGATTAATTTTCAATGACTCTGTTTAAAAATATTTTATAAAAAGTAACTTCTGAAGTTCTACCTATTATGTAGATTTTAAAAGACGTTGATTTTGAGATTTTCTGTGTAAGATGTATGTGACATTACAAGGCCTTTTTCAGGAGTCATTAAGAAAAAGTCAGCTTCCGTGATTAAGTTGCTTTTTGTTTTCAGTTCCTGACCTGTTTATGAAATTTTTTTTGAGGCTACCAAAACACAAGATTATGGGATTATTTTTTGAACCCTAATCCTTTTAATTTGACAAGAAAAAGGGCATTTTTGATTTTTTTCAAAATTTGCCTTCCATGTATAACAGTGGAAATTTGATGAGCATCAGATTATTTTTGCCAGTCCTATCTACTACATCAAGCAAAACCTCTGAACTCCTACAATACACAATACAGTTATACAGTACTGCTAAGTATAACTTTCTTTTAACCTAATACTTCTCATATAAAATGAAAATATAAAGCTCTGAAATCCTAGCCTGCTAAGATATAATTACGATAATAGATTTACTTTAGGCACGTTTTTCAGTTGCTTTATTAATATTTTATGGCTTCTCTTCAATTATTCTCACTAATTGGCCATTATGCTTCTTTCTACCAGATTTTCTGGGACCACCTAGGACGTTAAGGGGCATGATTTGGTTCGAGGTCTGCCTGTTTCTAAATGCCATCATTTTTACCATAGCATTGGATTACGCAGAAGATGTGAGAATGAGATTTTCTTTTGAAAACTTCTAGTTTATGGAAAACAAAAATGTAGGCTCTCACCAGTCTTCCTGTAATGGAGGTGTACAGAGTTAGCTGCTTGTGCAGTTAATCCCAGCAGGCTGCTGGGGACCAGGGCAGATGGCTTCTTCTGTTCTTTGTCTTGTTCTGAGCTGAAACATCAAGCTCGTAACAGCTACATGGTAAAAATTAAATGGGATCTTAGTGCAATAAAGGCTGGATTCCCCTGAAGAAAACAGTAGTGTTTGCCACTGAAAGGGAGACCCAGATCTCCTTTTCTGCATATCACTGAGCCCTCTTCTTCCTCTTTTTCTGAGGCCAGTTATTTACAGTTATGTTCCCTTTTTAAACTGCTTTGAGATGTTATCTTGCTCAGAAATAAGTGCTAGAGTTTTCCCCTCCCCTAACAATTTGGGAACTGGGAGTTGCAGCCTTTTGGTGTCCTCCTCTGTGGAAAACAGCTTAGAGAAACCAGGCTGAAAGTGTGCGGAAAGCCTGATGGTGCCTGAAAGCACATTGGTTTTCCAGCTCCTGAGTTCCTGTTGATAAAAGATGTGACTGCACACACACCCCTGGCCCGGCCGTCACACCTTGCTTGCTTTCCTCTCCTCATTCACATAAATATTAGTTTAATATATTCTGAAAATCCCAGGCCGAATGAGGCCAAAATGGTCTGTGGAACAATGGCCTTGGGGAATTAATGGTGCCAGTGGTGGTGCCGAGTAAAAATTGCAAGATTTTTTTTGTCATCTGAGCAGGGGCACGCAGCGTCTATGAGGGCCCTTTTTCTTTCTCACTGCTGCCCATGGAAGGAGGTGAGAACTAGGTATGGCAGCTGGTTCCCATGCTGAAGTGCCTGTAGGTGCACTGGGATGCAAATACCAACCAGACTGCAAAGGCTGTCCCGAAGGGAACGTGTCCTTCGAGTCATGGTGGCTGCTCCAGTCTTCGGTTTCCTCCATGGGCCCCTCCTCAAGTAATGCTCCTGGAGATGAATCGGGGGGCGTGGAGAGCAGAGAAAACAAAGTATAGTATCAGGTGAATGTGTAGTAAAGGTGGAGGACGATTGTTTCTCTTAAAAATAAATGAAGAAAGGGATATTCCTCTGTAAATGAATGTAAGTATGTTATGCAGAGGTGTGTTTTGTTCTTACACCTCCAGCTTTCTCATTGGTTTTAAGATGGGATTTTTAGGAAGAGATTTATTCCAAGTAAGACATAATGCAAATTGCAGACACAATGGCATAATCTAATTTGAGTTTTATCTTTCACATCTACAGTAATGTTTTGCCCCTGCTAAATATATCCAGAGATAAAGCTTAGGCTTTTGAAAGGCACTGCTTCATCAGCATATCTTAACCCAAATCAGTGCAATTTGCATTATTATAATTGTCTTAGATATAAACCTGACACAGAGCTCAATATATACTAGAAATTTTGTGTGTTTCTTTTTTTTTCTCTTGTGTATATTTGTGCTGTATATAGAACTGTGTGAGAGACAGAAGCTAAAAAGGTCTCTAAAGCTTTACCTTACAGGTCAAATGCAGAAGGAGATGACACCTTGTGAGGGTACTGTACATTACAACAAATGTTTCAATAATTTACAGAGTTTAGAGATAGTTGTAAAATCTTAATCAAACGATTAAGACATTATGACCGATTGGACCCCATAGAGCAAAAATGGTTGCATAGCTGTGCCAGGCTGAAGGCATGCGTATTTTCTTTCTCGTTGTCCTCTGCCACATCTAAGTTACTCAAAAAAAGTACTTTTCCTCCGCATTTCTTTAGAATCTTGGGGGATTACATCCAGCGCTGTAGGAGCAGGCAGCAGGGAGAAAGAAGCCAGGCACATTGCGTGCACCTCTGCCCACCTGCCTGAGCCAGGAGAACAGTGCCCAGGCTTCACGCAGAGATGGCTCTGCATGAGTTGCCGTTGAGCATGCATCCCAGCTCTGCAAAAACACCCGTTGGGGCTTTTTTGGAGGTACTGACACTAATCCGTGGGCTGTAAAAACCCAAGTTGTCTCTTTTCTTTCCCAAACCATAAGGCTGAGTTCAAAATTGAGTGTTTTGTTAAATGGAGAATGTTTTACTGTGGTGTCTGGCTCCTTGCTCATTAAGGTGCTATAGGGAAAAAAAATCATGGTACTTGTATAAGTGTTGGTAGCACTTCTGGTGCTCACACCACTCCTGGCCTCATTACTGGAAAGTGAAAGGTGTCTGGTGTAGACAGAGTGGAGGCTTAACGACTGAGGATTTTTAATACTCAACAAATATACAAGAAAGGGAGCACAGGTATTAAAGACTCAGTCATGACTTTTGTCTGTGCTCTGTTCCTGCCAGCACTCATGGAAGTTGCATAGGAGGATGAGGTCCAGTGACCATTCAAATTAAGCATATATCATCTTGAGAACATGCTCATATTTTCTGGAAATCACAGATTAATTCATTTCTCCAACAGATGTGCCCTAAATATCACTAATCCTCCTCAGTATTGTTTATTTTTTTCCCCAATTATTCCTTCTAATTTAAACGTAAAAGCACAAAACCCCCCAAATCCCAAATCATCCATCCATCCATCCATCCATCCATCCATCCATCCATCCATCCATCCATCCATCCATCCCTGCAGGGTGTCTTGTTTTGCTTTGGTTTGTGACCAGGAAAGGGGAGGAGGCAAGGAGAAGAGGAACATCTTTGCTCAGGCTGGTGCTGCGCTTAGGATCCTGGGCCTGATTTTGGACTGGCAAGGGGACGGGTAGCTTTTCAGTGGCTGCTCTGTGTGTGCAGTGTATCAGCGGGCACAGCCCAAAGCAGCTTGACAGATGGAGACCTGAGCTTTCCCTACTCTTGCTTTTGCAAAACACAGTTTAGCTTGGTCGCTAGTGGGAAAGGATCAGGAGGTGGGCCAGGGATTAAATAGTTTGTTTGACCAGTGAGCTTGCAGTACTCCAGAGCAGCCGGGGTGCAGATGCTGTCCCCAAGGACCCCAGAAGAAGAGCTGGGAAGGGTCAAGTAGCATCTTCCTGTTGGGGTGGAAGTGGGAATAGGATCTCCCTCAGAGCTGCTGGTTTCAGCTGTGGTTTTTGGCCTGAAATTTGACAATCAAGAGCTCTCACACACCTTGGGGCCAGCAGATGCCACCTGCAGTGTCAGAGGCAAGTAAAATAAAAAGCCTCTCATGTTCATTATTTTGGAGCATCTCATGATTAAAGATCTCATTACCTTTATTTTGCCCAGTCTCATGATTTTTGGAAATCTGATTTGTGAGTTATCTGGGATGCCCAGGGGGAACTTTGTGGAAGAAGGCACAGTGAAGGGAGAAGGGTGATGGTAAAAGGAGAGGGATAATATGTATAGCTGAAAGACCACTGGTAATTCTGCACCCTCTCTTCTCACCATCTCAGAGTTTAGTGCTTATGCCCACAGAAAAATTAAACCAGATCGAGAGATAAAATGGTGATTTCCTGAGTATCTTATTATAGGATCATTTTCTATCTATCCCCTCAGAGAGCTACTTGGCAAGAGATATATATATATGCACACATATATAGTGTGGAAGGAATGTGTTTGTGTTATTTTGCTTAGTGTTTTTAGTATTTGCAAATACATCTTGTTAAATCTGGAACGTTTAGCAACTTAAATAGTGAAGGACAACTGTCATTACGAGTCAGTGGGATTTAGTCCTAAACAGTGTGAGTGTTTATGTGTGAGGTGTGCTTGTGTGTGTTTATGTATGTATTTTTGTATTATTCTACTTTAGCCTGTTTCTCATAATACGGTTTTATAGCACAGAAAGCAGCAAAGGGAGCAGAAAGCAAAGGGCAGGAGGGAAATCCCAAAGTGGACCGTAAGCTGGTGTTTCTCCCTGTAAGAAGGTTGGGGCTGATTCTAATTTTCCTAAATCGGCCCCAATTCTAAAAACACAAATGAATAGATAAAAGGAAAGACCAAAGTATATTTGAAAATGTGAACATTTAGTAGCAGCATAATGTAGTAACCTCACAAAGTGATGACCATCAGTGTCAGTATTGAGTAAAAAGTGCATCTGCACAACAGCTTTCAAATGTCAGTAGGGGTTTGGCCATTGATTTCTAATGGACCTCAATTTTACCTCTGCTCTTCAAATAGCACTTCTGAGTCATCTGCATAAAATGGCACGTGAATATAGTCATCCCGTAATTAATCACAGTCACTAATATACTTCTATTTGATCCAACTTCTCCTTCATTCAGAATGACTTGGTTACTTTTTCTGGGTAACTGCTCACTAACTTATCTCATAAAACTAGTAGATTTTTGTTTGTGTATTTATTTCATTGGTAAGTGGCATTTGCTGGGAGGTAAGGCTGAATTCTCCCAATAAGTTCTGAAGGTAGACTCATGCACCATAGAGCCACTGAAGTCATTAATTTCCCTTTATGGGCAAAATCCAATATTCATTTTTATGATTTGACTTACACCTACATTTTAGGCAAATTTTCCTGCAGTTTATCCATGCACAGTCAGTGGAGAGAGGTGGGTGTCTACTGAAGGTGTTGATCCAATTTACCTAAGTCAAGCATGAGCCACTGCACTCACACTTGAGCCGTCTACAATGGCTTAAAGCTGTATTTCCATAACAGTTAAACCTTTCTAAGACCATTCCTTCATTCTTATTCCTGGGTACATGGTCCTGCCTCCTTCCCTTGTGCCTGCCGTGCTATTCATCCCATCAATCCTAAGGAGGGACCTAATCAGAAGATCACTAACACTACAATAAAGAAATGAATGGTGTTTTGCCATCTTAGCTCCACAAATCAGTCAACTGCATGATTACATGAATGCCAGCACAAGGGAGGGGGAGGAAAGTGGAACATATTTGGGGAAAGGAGGGGGCTATGGTAACTCCCACTCATCTGAGTGAACTGCATTGAAACCACCCCTGAAGTGGGTACGTTGGTTCCAAACCTCTTTATCTCTTGTGCCAGTAGAGATTTCCAGGCTGATTCTGCAGCTGATTTGTTTTTAACGGCCTTCTTATTACTTAGTGCACTGATTGCTTTAGTGCCAATTGTCATTTAAGGTTAGTAGAGGTTTAGTTACTAGAGGAAAAGGAGGATTGATTTTCCCATTATGTGCAAGATAGCAAATATATTTTTAATGATAGATGGTTCTTTATTAGAGCAATGGGTCAATGGGAAATCTTTGAAGAATTTAGTTGCTCTATTTCATGTTGTTTTTTACTCTGCCCTATTTCTTATTGTTCATCCTTTCCACTTTAAAGTATATCATTTTAGGCTGGCTGCTTAAATCAGCTTCTCAGAATGCTTTCCATTCTGGTAAAGCAACTGCAAACATGGAGAAGATTAATATGTATCTAAAGCAAATGGCAGGAGGAGAGAAGAAGAATCAGTTCAAGTCAAACAATTACAGATACTGAGTGAAAAATTAACGTGTCTAGAAAAAATGGAAAAAAAGAAACAAAACCATCAGTGCAGGTCAGCTGCTTCATGTAAATATATATTTAATGTAGTATTTCAGTTGAAAACAATCAGAGAACAGTACAGATTTTTGAGGTCTAGTCCCTAAACATTTTGTGGGATATTGTGGAAACACATTGCAGTAAACGGAAATGTAGAATAATTCTGTATTTATTCCAATGCCATCATGTTGTTTCCAGCAAGCTTTCAAACGTTATACATTATGTATTGTTGTGAGGTCAAGCAACTCATCAGCAAAACCACAGGGAGATTTCTGCAAAGAACGGTTCATTGATGCATACCAGTGTGCAGTTTGAAACACGTAATGTTCAGCTCACAAGGTATTTGCAGTGATGAGATTATTTTTTCATTTTTCAGACAGTTTATTTTTATATCTTTTCCCTTTTTTATCATCATTTATTGTTTATTCATTAAATGCTTCCATTACTTTACTTGGTATAAGTCAGAGGAAGACCAAATCTTCTAGCCAGTGTTTTGCTTTGCCCGTTCTTGCTATGTTATGCCTGATATCATGGTGTCCTCACTTGCATAAAGTTAAACAAGAGAAATTTTATGATTAACATCTTTGTAGTTAGCCCTAAAATTGAAGAAGAGATATATTAAATACAGGATGGTTGTGAGTAGGAAAGAGTGTTGAAAGCAACTATCTCATTGTGATCTCAAGGGCTACATAAAGGTCTGTGTAAAAGCCACAGGACTTGTAGCTTTAAGAGTCATCAATAGTAATTGAGAGCCTATAAGATCAGCTACTGTCCTGTAACAGTAAACCATTTGCTGGCTTGGGCCAGGATTTTTTCAAAGCTCTGGAATCTGCCGGCAGATAACAGGCAGCCGTGGCCTGTGTTATCTGACAGTGCGTGCTTTAGATTTAGCAACTGGAGGGACTGAGCTTCACATCTCCTGCTGGGATTTCACAGAGTTGTGATATGTAAGTAGTTTCTAAGTGATTCCTAAAATTCTGGCCAGTGTGAAAAATGAAATTATATTTGCCAAGGAAATGCTGTGAGGAGCAAAGGGGAGTTTCACAAGCTGGGTGAGGGGTGACCCATGCCAGCATCGCCAGCATCGCAGACTGACCCCAGGCTGCGTGTGGCAGCTATCTGGGCTGTGCTCTTATCACCCGACCCCCTCCAGACCCTCGCTGCACAGCAGCGCTCCCTCCTGTACTATTTTTTCCCACTGGGCTGCAAGACATCCCCTCCAACAGCACGCCCAGCCCTCCGACCTTCAGCTGCGAGCACACACACAAGAACTTTTCATCCCGCAGGCTGGCGGATGCAGATCCCTTCCTTTTCAGCTCCTCAAGTAGCCCCTTAGGGCCTTCCGACTCCAGCTCCAGCCAGCAACCAGCTCGTCCTTCAAGGTCATGTGGGTTCGGTTCACATTTTGAGGATGTTTTTCAGGCCGTGCCTCAAAGCTCCTGCAGAGCAGTGCTGTGGGTTGATGATGCGTCCAGGAGTAGGTGGCCACCCTTGTAAGTGACAGACCCAAGAGCAAAACAGAGGTGTGTTCTGTTGCCAGTCCTGACCAGAGCCCTGCTTCAAATCCTTGCTCAAATGGGTGCTCCATAAAGCCAAAAATGCCCTGCTTCTAAACAACTCCGGGCACTTTGGGGCATTTGTGCCTTGAAGCACAATGATGTCTTGAAATTACTGTAGAGATTTCAAAACCTCTATTTTAATACATTTTTGTAAATAAACATAAAATATGAAAATTCAACATCAAAGAATATGCATCAAATGCAGTTCTCATTTACATTACAGACTAAAGAGAATTCAGAATAATTTTAGTAACTGGGACATCAGTGATGCTACAGCTTGAATATAGGACAAAGGATCTTATTTAAAGTTGAACTACATTTTTTTAAATTACTTCTTTAAGCATTCCAGTGAAAACCAGTAATAAAATTCAGTAGAACATTTCTGTAAGCTTTCTTTTCACTTAAATAGTTTCATGCCTGTATAGGTATCTAAACAAATGGTCTATACATTCTTGTTATATCACAGAATTAATACAGAACCATCAATGATTTACAGCTAAGGCTTTTATATTTCGCCTCCTTATTGCCATGGCATTTCCACAGCATGCTACAGTGCCAGGAATCTCTCCTTTTAGCTTGCTCCTTTTTCTCCCTGTGTATTCAAGCCTGCACGTTATTTACTTTTGCCAAATATATCATTCTGTTTTCAGAAAGCCTTGAAGATTACATTCCTCTCTGAGTTGGAGAGTTATTTCACAAAATACCCTACTACTTTTTTAAAGTGACATACCTGTTTGGTCTTTCTATAGGAATTGTGGGTTTCCATTTTTTTGAGAGTTTTGTACGCAAGATGTGTGTGTGTTAAGGGGGGATTGGCTGTGTTTATGCAGCAGATCATCAAGAAGCGCTTTTTATAGTGTCCTCTTAGAGCATCTGATATGTGTGTGTGTGCTTTGTTAGGCATATCCAATACACTGAGGGAATTTGGTGTTTTGGGTTACATATACAATTTCTCCCAAAAGAAAAACATTGTAGAGCATTTTAAAGTATTAAGGAAAGTGTCTTCACATACATACATCTTGCTTGATAGTCACAGCTGATAAATGGAAACAGGAAGATATTTATCAAGTAGTTTTCACAGCATTTCATCTTAATATGTTAAAGTGAGAATGACCATCAGTGCTGAAAACTGAAAAAAAACCCAGAAAAATCAGAAAAGCACAGGCTTGAAGTTGAACTCTTGATTGTATGGTTTATTCAGAGGTTTTCAATTGCAGCCCCTCTGACAGGAAAGATTTATTTAATTTGTTAACTGTGAGAATCATTATTAGAGAGAGGTATGTTCAGCTCTCCTGTGCTTTGTGTTACATTCTTTTTAAATATACTGAAACATCCTAGTATATTGTTTCCCAGGAGATACCCACAAATGCATTTGTTGGGCAGCAGTTGTGTGATGGCTCTGTTCATCATGGGGAGCACAGAGCAGGACCAGGAGTCCATCCTCTGGAGATGAGCCCACCTGGATGGGCAGTGCATTTGGCTGGCTGCATGGTCATGGCACTCTTGTATTTGCTCCTGCATTTTGCCAGCATATATCATACCTGCCTGAAAGGCACAAGATATCGATGCGAGAGGAGAAAGGCAGCAAAGACGGAGAGCCAAAACAGTTGCTACCAAAATGAGATCGCTACCCCTGGGTCAGTGGCTAAACCAACTGCAAACGGTTGCAGTTTACAGCCTGGCATAGAAAAGAGGTGGAGGTCCAGGGCCGGACGCACAATACTGCTGGCCGCAGCTTGCCACCCAGCACGGGCAGGTCTGGCGTGGGAACCTGTGGGAGCAGAGCTGCAGGGGCAGCGACTGGAGCAAAACTTTCCGTTTTAATTTGCCTTTGTTTGTGAGTCACTGCCCACAGCTCCTGCTGCTTTACTTTCCTCCAGGAATGTATACTAGATGATCTTTAAGATCTCTTCAAACCAAACCATTCTGTGATTTGCATGGTTTTAACTGTGCTTGATTTAATGTAATTGTATAATCTGGTAGCAAGTAATCATGCAAATATCAAACTGTTGGAAATTTATTCCTTCAGCTGGCTGTGTTGAGCAGTTTTGCTTTACATTTATTTGTCAGACGTTACTGGGTAAAATTCAACTACATATGCCATCTTCAGTTTCTCTGTACAGATTTACAGATTTATCTGAATACACTTTATACCCTAGGAAGACAGATGCCAAACCATAAATGTTAACTAATTAATTCACACAGAGGGTTTAGTTTTCTGTACAATGATTAATTCTGCAGCTGCTTTTGTCCCAACCACGGCAAATTTTTTTAAGTGAATATCCTCTGTACATTTTTTTTTTTTAAATTGTGATTCACTCTCAGATTTAGGGGAAACTCAAGAAAAATTATGGTGTACATACAAAGCAAAACATCTCATTCTTTAGTATTGAATTTAAAACATCTTAATACACACTTTGAAGCTGGATAAAGACGAAGCATTTTGGGGGAAAACAGCTTCAGCCAGCAGCACGCAGAATCTATAACTTCTGCAAAGAGTTACTGCACCTATCTCTGAAGGGTTCAGAAAATGGTTGTCACCTGCAGGATGCATGCATAGGAAAAGGTGGAAGCAATGTATATGTCATCAGCATCCTGCTTATTCTTTCTATAAATATTTTGTGAGTGTTGTCATGAGCTCGGCTGTGCCCTGTTGCTGCCATGGGCAGCAAAGGCAAATTCCACTAAAGGTGAAGTGCAAACACTTATCTGTTTATCTGTTTACACAATTTCTAACCCATAGTGAACACTGGAACAATTTACACGTATTTTGGTTGACAGGGAACATGCAAGTTTTTAACTGGTGGTGTTACCTCCTCTCATGTAGATCTGTCTGTCACCAGCTTTATATTAATCACCAGGTGTGGAGTGGCCAAGGAATCTGAAATCTGAGACCAAAATTGTTGGATATTTGCAAGAGGATTGCTCAGCAAATCATATACTGCACCCCCTGAAAATTCAGACTTCAAAGATAATGCAGCATCCTTACGCCCCTGAAATTACAGGCTTGTGCCTCAGTTGCGGAGGGGGTCAGGTGCAGAAGTTTAGAAGCAGCTTAACCATTCGTAGAAACACTTGGGTAGCTGAGTGTCACAAGCTGGCTGCTGGGGTGAGGTGTCACCTTCCCTGACATCTGCTTCTCCCCTTGCAGGAGAGTACTGCGAGGTGAACGCGCGCTCCGGCCGCTGTGCTCCAGGGGTGTGTAAGAATGGAGGGACCTGTGTGAACCTGCTGATCGGGGGCTTCAAGTGCGAGTGTCCCCCAGGTGAATATGAGCGGCCGTACTGCGAGATGACCACCAGGAGCTTCCCACCACAGTCCTTCATCACCTTCAAGGGGCTGCGGCAGCGATTCCACTTCACTGTCTCCCTCATGTAAGTGCCGGTGGGGAAGGACTCTGTAGCTGGTGGCTTCTCCACTTGAGCTTGGGACTGTTTGTAAAATATTGTGACCTACTGAATTATCTACGTTTAGAGATCACTTGGGGGATTTCTGACAGTGACTCCTGCAAGTGGGGGATAGTTGTATTATTTGAAAGCATTTGATTTTCTGCCCTGCTGAGGATGCTGCTGAGGTGCTACGTCCTGACCTTCTTCTGCTGCAGCATGGGGTGACAGCGTGGGGGCAGGGGACCAGGGCCTCTCTGGCCACCTCTCAGCAGCCCTCGGCCAGAGATGTGCAAAGGTGGGTGGTGGGTTTGCCACATTTTTCTGGTTGAGCCTGTGACCTCCTGACTCTCAGGTGGGCTGCAGAGCCAAACTGTTCATGCTGCTTGTTTGGGAGCATCTTCCCCTCTTCTGTTGCCCAGCCTGTGAAAGGAGCTGGTCTTGTCAGGCCATGGCTGAGCACAGGCTAGTCCTCCTCAGGTCCTTGCTCTCTGTTGGTTGACAGCCTTGGGCTTGGGACAATCCCAACTGTCCCAGCTCCTTGCCTCACTCCTCTTGGCCTTCACACTCCCCTCCTTCAGGCACGACCAGTCTCATCCCCATCCCATCAGTCCTGATGAGAGGCTCCCCGAGGGGAGCAATGGTGGCAGCCACACTGCATGGACCAGGGCTCTTCTCCCCTGACTCACACATCCCAGGGGAAAAAAACTTCTTTTGGAGAAGACTTCTTGGGTCAGGCATAGGGCTTGCCTGCCATGGAGCCACAGCTCCAGGTGCACACACACCTCTCCTCTGCACAGGGTGTGGATTTGCAGCTTTCCCATGGTTTATCCAGTCAGGATCAACCTTTGGTTTCTCCCTCACTGTTGACTGTGCGTAAATAACACAAAATATGTTAGCACCAACCCTAAAGGGCAAGGCCAGGGATTTGTTGATAGGTAACAAGAACAGCAACAATGGCAGACATGTTCATGTGTCTGTCCAGAGAAAGTGCTCAGGGAAGACCTCATCAGGCACATGTCCTATCCAGCAACCAGCAGTTACCTGGTGTTTTACCTCTGTCAGGAGACAGGCAGCTTCTTTCCATTTTATCCTTCATCAGTCCCAAGGTCTGAAATTTTATGAAATCTTGACATTTTGGTTATATCAGAAAGTTCAGGCACAGTTTGCACACAAGCTGAGGCAGGGAGGAGATGCGCCTGTGAAGATCGTTTTAGAGCATCAGATCTAAATACACGGAAAAGGCGAGGAGCAAAAGGCTCTGTTGGACTTGTCAGACCTACAGTGAGTGCAAACAAAGGAGTGATCTGGGCTGGCTGCCAGCATAAATTACCTATACTACCCTTGGCTTGTCCCTTCAGCCAAGTGGTGTCATTTTTCAGGCTTTCAGGAAGAGATCTTTGACATGTAGGGTGCTTCAAGTTAAAGTAACTCAAATGCTCTGTGTAGGGGTTATTGAGAAACAGCAAACTACCGTAGGACAGTAGTGCTTACACCAGGGCTTCCTTACCATCTTTAAAACAAGATGGCAGATTTAGTCATGAGCTGCTCAGTCCTCTCTGTGTGATTATAAAAAGCCTAGACCATCATGGAGTTCCTCCTACACTGTCTGGGATAATGACACATTTAGGTTTTCATACCTGAAGTTCACTTTTATTTACACTTGTTATCTCTTTGGCTTTTATTATCCTTCAAGGCAGGTGGAAAACATTATGTGAGGATAAGCAAGAATTTGCAGCTTGACTAGACGATGATTTGCCATTACATATTTTGTGATTTGGAAGCATTTGTAAATTCCCAGGGTGCCTATCTTCCCTCAGCCTTGAGTGACTCATGATCTGCTCCTGGCAAAGAGCAGAATGTTTGCATTGTCCATTCTCATAACTAAAATGTGATTTTTTAAAAGAAGTATTTAGGTTACTGACCAGACATGTCTTTCTGATCCCAACATTATATGACTTCCTTGCTTCCTTCCAACACTTTCTATTCCTCCACTCCAAGAGACGCTGTCACTGGAGGGGTTTTCTCACTATTTATTCAAAACTCTCAGAAAGGGTCTTTTGTTTCCTATGTCCTTAAAACTATCCCTTTTATTAAAAACCAGTATTTTTTTCCCCAGCTGGTGATAACCAGTAAAGGAAGCAGTAGTGCTTTAACTATTAGTATGATACAAAAGATGCTTTTGACAAGTGGCAAAAAATGGAACTGAGCACACATGGAGTAAAGATATTTTTAAAATAGCTTAATAATATAATACTTTAATAGTTTAATAATTAAAAGTATGGTAGAGAATTGTAACCTAATATGTATAGAAAAATATATTCAAACAGAACTGATGTTTCTGTTGTTACTAATCAAACTAATTCTTTCTGCCCAGTAAAGAAACATCACTAACATTATTCTTTTTTTTTTTTGCTCATATATATTCTGGATAGATCTTCAAAACCAAAAATGTTTTGCTGAAACAGTTATTCACAGAAAAATAGAGTCTTGGGAAATGTTTTACAGGAACTGTATTCCTTTGGATGAAATGTTTGATGGTGAAAATTGAAGATTAAATCAGTGTTGTGATAATATTGAAATATTTCAACAGTATTGTCTCAATTCATTTAGTTTGTATTTTACTTCTATAATATTATGTTAAAATTAAAGATATATTACAAAACTGATTAGAAGTAATCAAAACAGTAACATAATATTTTGATGGACTATCATGAATATTCTTTGGAGTATGTATTTTATTGGAAATGTCAAAATTTGACTTCTGTTTTTTGAACCAGAACAATTAATTCTCCTTCAAAAATAGTAAAAAATATATGGAATAAAAATTTCCATTTCTGTTTAGCTCTATTTCATGGTCCTGTTTCTGAAATGTCTCTACTCAGTGTGATCCACCACATACATATGCCTGACAAACAACTTTTGTTAAAAAATATTAATTGCTTTTGAAATTTTGTATTTCACATACCAGACCTTGATGTTCTAAAATACTGCTTCTTTCACATTCTCTGAATACAGGTTTTGTTGAATCGTATGAGAGTCTTGCTAACAGACATGACATGACGTGACAGGCACAAGAATAATTTCTTCTGTCCATGGAAGGCAGTTTTCATTAACTATGTTCAGCATTTGATTCATTTGTAGGAAAAGTAGGTTAATTTAAATCAGGCATATATCCTGAAGTTTAGGATACAAAATCAAACTACACTGCTATTTAGAAACACAAGAAATTCCCATGGTTTCTCTCTCTTTCTCTCTTTATATAATATTAATCTTTGTAAAAATTTAAAGTGTAATAAATTTTTTGCATTTCTAAGTAGATGAAAGCTGTGTGTAAATCCCCAAAGATAATAGGATTCAATTAAAAACTGTAAAATACACACAACATGCAGAATTTCACAGAAAAAGTTCTGTGCTGACAAAAAAAAAGAGGCTTTTTTAAAAGTGAGGTGACCTCTTTTTCTGCAGGGAAGGTGTGATACATCCCACATTAGATGCACAAGAAAAAATTAAAAAACCCCATTGAGCTGATTTAGTGGAATCATTTAAGTGTTTATTTTAATTTCTCCAATTGACTGACCTGTTGATTGATGAACCCCTATTGTCTACACGGTATTATTAAAGTAACTCTTTTCTTTTCCCCTTGACTCCCCATCAGGTCTTTTTAATAAGTTGATGACTTTCCTTGTACCCCGTAGCACTGAGACAGCAAGCAGGCAGCAAGTATCCTGCCTTTGATGTGAAAATGCTTTATAGCTTTCGGACTGTTTGCAAAGTGTCATAAGTGCTACTGTTTGGCGAGTGTCAGATGCTCATGTTGCATCGTGCGTCTGCTTAATTTTACCCCTTGTGAGAGTCAGCATCCACAGCAGATCTCTGCAGAGTAGATTGCTGTACTTTCCATCTTGCTTGCCTCTGTTGAGTGTGAAAGAGTAGATTTATCCTGCAGCTGACTCCTCAATTTTATAATTTTCTGTCTGAAGAAAGATTCAAAGGCTTGCTTTTCTGCTAGATACAATGATGTCTTTCTTCTTGGAGACTTGACCATCAGTCTTTAATTCATAAGCTGTTAAGCATGAACTAACCCCTCGTCTCTTCGTTCTAGGTTTGCAACCAGGGAGAGGAATGCTCTCCTTCTCTACAATGGGCGCTTCAATGAGAAGCACGACTTCATTGCCTTGGAAATCATTGAGGAGCAGATCCAGCTCACGTTCTCTGCAGGTGAGGCCTCGCTTGAGTCGAGCATTTCTGCTTGTGATCAGGAGATACTCTCAAGCTGTTTGGAAATGCACTTTAATGATTTTATACAGCTATTTGCTGTCTCATTAATTGAGTAATTAGCTGACATTGTACAGTGAACAACTGATGCCAGCTGTTGCAAAGTACTCCAGATTGTGACAGTTTGTGGTGGTTACACTTGCTGTGGTAGGCAGGAGCTTGTCAACATACCAGTTATAAAAGCCGGAGTTTACGAGTACTATAAAAGATTGGCACTAGCAAAACAGTTGGCCTCTGAGACAGTGTTTGCTTATATAAGACTTCATTTTATCACACTGTGATAAACGTTGTGTGTTTATGCATTTTTACATTACGCCAATAGTGAAACTAGGTGCATAAATGTTATCTAAAAAATAGATGCGAGCAAAAGGAAAAGCTATCAGATAAGTGAAAAATGCCTGCCCTTCATTAAGGGTTGGTGATGAGCAGTTGCTGGAACACACTTTTGCACTGTAGAATCACCTCCTCTTTAATGAAGCCATAAACAACAATGAATTTAGGAGAACTTAGCTGCCCACTCATTGCTACAGTGGGCTAGGGAACAAGAAACAGAGGCTTTGGTGTTCGCTTGCTTTCTGCACTAGGACAAAGCTAGTGTCTTTTGGTGCTCCTGGGGGCAGAGAGAAAGGAGGGCTGACAAGTGAAGCTCAGGGTGGCATACATCCCTGGCAGTGCAAAGTTCTTTCTGATAAAAGTGTGGTCAGAACAAACCCTGACCATCCCAGCCTCAGCAGAGGGGTGTTTCCTGAGTTAAACCAGCCCAAATTTCATCCAAAAACCTACATCCAGCTGTGCTGATTGTCATGACAGGGGTAGCAGGTGGAAGCTGTTAGCTGACAGCTGTACAGCATGGTTGGAGCACACTGAAGCCCCCAGGAATCACTCCCTGGACTTCATCAGGCTTGCTGAGGCCATACGAGTTCCTCTTGGTGGACCATTTGCATTCCTGCTTCAGCCCAGGAGCAGGTCTGTGAGTTTAGTGGGAAGGCTTCAGTGGCTTTACTAAATCTCAGCAGGGCAGACGGCCTCTAGTTGTTACAGGTTCGGAGGATATTTTCCACTGGGACAGAAACAAGTAAGTGGAAAGGGCTGTTGTGTAGGTCAAGGTGGGTTACATGTAGATCAAGTGAGATGTTTGTACCTCTGTATCAGGCACATAACTCAGGAAATAATCCTGTTATTTCCCATTATCCATATTCAGGATAGACATGCGGGCTCTAGTCAAACTCTTATTTTATTTTTGTGAAAAGCAAGACATTGCAAGCAGTAGAAGCGGAGGCACAGCCCATGTTAGTGTTGCACTCTCATTGCCAGTGATGGTTGCTGCCCTCAAACCCCATGGTAAATCCTATGTGAACCCCATCAACTTACCAGCAATGCTTAAGTGCATATCTGGGCCCTTTGGGTTGAAGATATCCGGTTTCATTTTCCCTTTATTACCTCAAAGTTGTCCAAATTAGATTTAAAGGCAGGCTTTTGAATGGATTAGTGTAATGAAATAACATGCTGCAGTTGGAGAGTTGTGCTTTCTTCTGTAGCTCTGCTCCGCCTGTCTAAACTTGAATCAAATTGCTTGGAAGGCACCCTGAGGATGTGTGAGAAAAAAATAAATTCTACTTGCACTTATATGCATTTAAATGTGGAGGAACTCCTTTAAAATACATGAAACTAAATTTAGATGTGCACTGCTGCACCTGAGAGCAGGTCTGATCCTGTATATTACAAATGGTATTTTCTTTGGAAGGAGAATGGTTTATGTTTTATAGTTTAAGTGGCTTTTAACGAACAGTACAAGTTCTGGACATCTGATCTGACTGTTTTACCTGTCAAAACAACTTTTTCACAGAAAGCAAAGCAAAAGGATTG
The DNA here is from genome assembly GCF_003259725.1 of Athene cunicularia. Lineage (NCBI taxonomy): Eukaryota > Metazoa > Chordata > Aves > Strigiformes > Strigidae > Athene > Athene cunicularia. Next base: position 66,346,099 of record NW_020799092.1, read on the forward strand.
GATATTGGTGACCTTCCTTTTGCAGAAACTTGCTAGCTGAATAAAAAAGCCCCATTTTTACCACAGATTTTTTTTATCACTGAATGATTAAAAAAATCCCATCAAGATGTCAAACATGCTAAGCTGAAATCTGTATTGTTTAAGTAACAGAAGTATATAGGATGGGAATTAAAGGAAAGCAGGGGACACAGGAATAATACTTCACTCAGGGTAAAGTATTTGTTGCAAAGAGAGAGTTGAAAGTACATTTTAAGCTCAACAATACCATGAACTTCGTTGGCTTATGGGAGGGAGTTATTTTTCCTGTGGTTTATTATGTAGAATTTTCCAACGGTTAAAATAAAAACAAAGAAAGAGAAAGAAAAAATGTCGAAACCTAGCAATCCCTTCTCTGTGCCAGGCCTTTTATGTACTTTCAACATGAATGTTTATTTTGCTGCTACCTCGGAACAGATATGCCTGGTTACTGAGCTGGTTCTGCTGACTCAGACCTGGCTTAAAAGCTTCAGCTTTCCAATTTCAATGGCACAGACTTGCTTTCAAATTTAAATATTGAAAGGCCACCAATAGTTTCATTAATCACTGCTAAAATTTTGCTGGGGCCAAGGTTACCATGGGGTTTATACTAGAGTGCGTCTGGATTTGACTTTCTCAGCTCTGACAAGGAGTAGGCTTCCTTTTACTGACAAAATATCCCAGCATGATGCTCATCATATCAAAAAAACCTCAAAGTACTGCTTTTAGCAGAAATTTAGAAAAAATCATATACATTTTAACCTCACTTGACCACCAGCAATAGCTCTATCTACCCAATATCTCTCTATCTCTCTGTGTTTCAGTTCACTGCAAACTTAGCTCTGCATTAATGCTGACTTACTTTTTCCCTTCTGCCTGCCCTTGCAGGGGAGACAACCACTACAGTGGCACCATTCGTTCCAGGGGGAGTTAGCGATGGGCAGTGGCACTCGGTCCAGGTGCAGTACTACAATAAGGTAAGACTAATTGTGTTGGTGATGACCCTATTATGTGTAAAGCAATAGAGGCATGGGTCATCTAGCTCTGACCTAATGTATGCAGGTGACCTGAGTTTTATTTATTTAGCCAAGTACATTGCTACAGTTCTGCACAAATGGTACTGGTCTTGCTCACTTTGCCTGGGACAAAAATTCCCTGTGAGGGCTTTTGACTTTTGTCTTGGGAAGGCAAAAGCAGACCTAATACATTCTTTTCAGAAGTATTACCAGGGAAGCCTTCAGGTACTTGGAAATATTTTAGTTTTCAGTTCTTTAAACCCTCATAAGTGACAGTTAAAACAACTTATTCACTGATTTTGATCTTTTTTAAGAATTGTGCAGTGTAGGAGCCTTCAGTGTAGCAACTGCGAACCACTAGTGTAGAATGTTCTTGAAGCAAAGGAAAATTCTTCCCTATAACTGTCTTTTCTTGTGTAAAATAACAAGTTTAGCTAGCACAAGCTTCTCTGGTTTGGAAAATTTGGTTATTAAATGGCTGACACTTTTCAGTAATCAAGGGCTGTCTTTACTAAATCATTTTTGTCTGCTATATAGAAATATGTGCTAGAGAAATGCAAAAAACGTCATTGTATGCAGTCCGTGGCACTCAGAGGTGGGCTCTTGGGTCCCTGTCCCACAGCTGCACCCTTGGTAGCTGTCAAGAGCAGGTTCACTTTGAACCAAAGGCAGGGGCTTTGTGCAAACCAGCCATTTTGTGATGAACCAAAACGTGGGCTTTTAGGGTGTACAGTGTCACTGTTTACAGATAGATGTCAGAGCTCTTCTGTAATCTACAACAAAAATTAGAGAATTCATTTAGTTACTGAGAAGTGTTGCTTTTAAGTCTGACATGATAGCATTATGGGGAATTGGGTAAGGAAATAGAGGAGCATTGTTGGCTCTTAAAAAGGAAACAGGATACTGGTGTAGGAAGCTGAATGGAAGATGAAGGATTAAAATGATCAGCAAGTTCTTTATTTCTCAGCACTGCATCCTTTCATCACAGTTTGTGTGGCAGTTTGAATGGGAGGATTAAAATTTTCTTTCGACTCCTAGATAGGGTCTCCTAGCCTGAGGATATTTTATTAAGGAAATAAAAAAACCTTTTTTATTAGTTATTTTATATTAAGCAAAAAATTAAAACTTGTTTTATAAGTTTTGTACTTAATATCCTTAATATACGCTCCACTATTTGGAGCACAGAGAGATAGAAGAGAAACGTGGTGTGTCGCCATGCATGCATCTGTGGACACTGTGAGGCTCTTCCTTACAAACTGCAACATGCCATGTTTCCATAGTCTGTGTATTTCTTAATGAATCACTTTAGAAGAGTAAACAGCACTTGTTGAGACAGCAGAGGGACACTCCAGGTTTCCAGCTCCTTGGTGGATGAGGAGGGGAGGACACAGCTGCAGGAACAACCACTGTAGCAGCTCACTGAAGCGCTGCCGAGCAGATAAGGGGCCCAGGCAGCCCCACTACGCGCTTTAAAAGGCAAAGAGATCTGACACAGATGTTAAAAATAAACCCCTGCTTCATTTTCAAGGCTTGTTGCTGTTCAAGCAGACTGGTAGGTGCGCCATGTTAGCAACTGGTGTTTTCCTATCGTTAACACGTGCACCCTGTCATCATTTTCTTCTTCTGCCCCAGTTTTTCAAAGGGGAATGAATCAGTCTCTGCTGCACGGGAGGAAACTCAGGACAGACAGGGAGAGCAGAGGGCCCATGGCAGGAAACACCACTGACTTCACTGCCTTTGCCACTCACATGACATAAAAGTGATAAAAAGCAGGGTCACTGTGTGGAGAGAGCACTGTGCCCTTTGCTGTCCATGTTAGAGACAGGTCATCACCTTCCCCTTAGCAGTACTTATTCCAGCTTAAATGGATAAATTTGGGCTGGCAGAGGGGAGCTCACCATATGGAGTAAAATGGCACAAGTAGGATATGCTAACCTGTATGTATTTAGCATGCTCTCAGGACTTCTCAGCATGTCTGAGAATTGCATGTGTTGCATCAACTCTTCAGTAGTGAAAGAAGGAACGGTCACTGTGGGGCAGTGGCAGCCAGAGGCAGCTCTGCAGGTCTGACCACTGAGCTGCCCGCTGTGCCCTACAGCAGGGTTGAGCCTTCACCTCAGCTGTTAGTTCTTTGTAAAGCAGTTCCTTGGCTACTTCATGTTTTAACAAAGCTGGAAGTAAAGCTCCTCTGAGGAGGTTGAAGAGACAGAGATAATTTAAGGATCTGAGTTGTGCCAAGATAAATGGGATGCTATGTCTAAACTTGATGCAGCTAAGACGTGTATGAATAACAGAATACCCAAAACTCATGAGTTTGCTTAAATTATGTACTCATATTATTTTGCAGGTATTGCATCCTTCCACTCTTTCCAAAATCCTACCACAGTGTCAGGTCCTTATCCTATCACTACTCAGCCCCTTTGCTCCACTTGAACACTGCACTGTCTTCCTGAGCAGGTAGAGCTCCCCTGAGCCAGCTCCCTCCTCCCTGCCTCTGGCTCGTGTCTGATCCCCACCACCAGCCCTTTCTGCACTGCCCTTCTTCCTCTCTGCCTCCAGGTCACTCAGGCATTTTGCAGCAACACCCTGTCCCTGGCAGCAGAGCCACGGGGGCTACCTTCACCAGCATCCTCACGGGGCTCCTTACCCCTACTTCTGCTGTTTGTTTGGGGAGCTTCTGGTCTTTGCTCCTTTCTAGACATCTCCTCCCAATGCTGTCCATAGGAAATGGATACTTTGTCATCCCAGATACCGGTAGAGATCCATTTTATTAATTTGACTGTCTCACATTAAAAAGTCCTTAAAGAGGTATTCATACCTGTTCTTTCTTATCCTTCACTCATGTTGAGTTTCATCTCTCTCCATCTGCCCTTTGCTCCATCAGCAGGTTTTCTTTATTTAATAAATATGATCACGTTTGCCTATGCATTCATCAGTCCCTTCCTGTGTCACTTGTGTTACTCTTCTTATTATGTTTCTTATTCTTCTTACTCTGTTATTCCTCTTATTATTTGCACTCCTACAGCTGAGTGCTTCCAGGCTGCTCATCCTGCTACTGGGGTCATTACAGCTGTGCCTGTCCTTTTCCTACCCACCACTGTGTCCTTGGGCAGTGACAGGCTTCTTCGTGCTGGACTTTTTCCTCCTACTTTGGAAATGTGAGATGTGTTGGGGTGCAGATTGAAATAAATAGCAATTCAAAAATTTCCTACTGCGCTCACAGCAAGTGTTTGGGGTCAGGTACTCTCTTAGCTTCATTCTTCTTTCCCAGTTCCTTTTTTAGTTAAGCTCTTTAAAGTACCGTTTTAAAAACTAAGCTAGAAATTGTTCAGTTCATTTTGTTCTTTCTGCATTTGTACAGCATCTAGCAAGAAAAAAAAAAAAAAAAAGGTTTGGTCTTCTTTGGAGCCTTTAGATAATGCTATAATTCACATATGGAATATTAGATTTCATCACAGCCGAGGTTATTTTTTCATCTTTAGTTTTTGAGGAGAATGACTAACAGGCTTTGGTACATGATCTAAATCACTTCAGTCCAAAGCAAATTTTCGGTGATGAGTTTTTACAGCCCTGAAAGCTGTTCCTGCAATCCAAGTTGATTGTGGTCGGATATGACCAAAGGTTGAGTGGTTTTTGGCACCTCAGCTCTGTGAACGATATTTGGCTGAGCATCATTGGAACTTCGACTCCAGGAGTGGATAACTTGGATGTGGGGGGCAACTCTGGTGGGAAACTTCTACAGCAATTTCCTTAACGTGGCACACAGTTTGATGGTTGCTGCCACCCTGCACAAAGTCATTTTGGTAATAACGATAATGAAATGAGAAGTAAGTGGAGAAGTGACCCCTGTAAATTATTTTTTATCAGAAATGATGTGCTTGGCAATATTTAGTATTGTTGAAAAATGTTTTATAATTAACTCCGTATCAGAAGTGTCTCCTGCCACTTCAGGACAAACACTGGAGCCTCATCGGTAAGTCCAGAGGTGAGTCCAGAGCCAACTTTGTACCACTGTGTTTGCAGAGAAGGATCAAACCAATTCTCTATCACCTCAAGTCTTTGATGCTTTCTCACAAATCCTGTTACATGCAGGCACTGTAATACCTTGCAGTAATGAAACAGATTGTATCAGAGGAGGAAGGGAAGCAATGTTGTTTCATTTACCGTGTAGTGATGGAAATGGATTCTTCCTCCCCTGGTAACAGCTGGCACACTTGGTTTCAGTGGAAGTGCCTAAGGGAAGCACATGGATGGTGTTTGTGCTAAGGAAGTGTTGGCTCTGTATTGAATTTCTGAAAAACACCAAGGGGAAGGAATTAGTAGCTGTAAGAGAGCAGAAGTGAACTAGGAGAGTTTTATAACCATTCTCTTATTTCAGTTGTGTATTAAAAGCCTTGTCAGCTACCGAGTAGCAAGGTATCAGTTTACCTGTTAGCAGTGTTACTTGCAATTATAGATGTTTGTTGACAGTGGGGGGAAGGCAGGGAGGAAAGCTACTTGCTGATGCTGTTAGCTCAAATACGTAACCTGCCAGGATCCTGATCTTGTAGCCATTAAAATCAATGAGAGGTATTAAATTAATGGTGACCTACGTGTGACCTGCTTTCGCAGGAGATTTATAGAAATTCAGAAGGGGATTTTTAAAAATTATTTTGGAAAGAAAGGTGGGAGAAGAGGGAAGATTTCAGCCTGGCAAATAAAACTGATAAAAACCAGCAGAAACAACCTGCTGCTTGTTCACAGGATAGCTGGTGTAAGGGGCAGGAGTGATGTGAGCTGCTCTCTTAGCCGTAGTAATGTGCTCCCTTTCCACATGATGAGAGTGCAGTTATCCTCTGATGGAGTTTGGTCCTTATCCTTTGGCTCTTCTGAGCCTGTCAGCATGAGTGATCGTCAGTAGTTTTCGCCATGCCGATATGTGTTTGGAATAGGAGCAAAACCACTAGGCTGTTTGATTGTAATGATGCTCAATATCAGTAATATCACATGAACTATGTTGCATTTGTTTTACATACAGCATCGTGTATGGTTATAAGCAGTGCTTGGGACAGGATATTTTAATGAGCCCAGCAGTGGATAGTGTTTTTAATTAAGTGAAAATGTCAAGCCACTCTCCCAAACTTCTGATAGAAATGCAATTTTGTTCAGAATTTGAGATATACCATCAAATTTATGTTAATGTTTTACCTGACTCATTACCTCAGGGTAGAATTCATCATTTGGCACAAGATAAAAATGTTTTGGGTATAGACATGTTCCATTAATTATAAAGGGCATGTGCATGTATATTTATATACTGTGTATCTTCTACATATATACTGTTACTTATATGGCATCAGAGTTGCTTAAGGACATTATGTTCTGTAGGCAGAAGCTCCTTCTGCATCTGTTTAATGGACCACAGGATAATTTTACCTAAATGGCAGAAAACCTGAGAAGAGCAGAGAGCAACATACTATCACTGAGTGCCTGAATTGCCTTACAGTAATTCTGGGGGATGGAATGAACAAATCCCTGAATGACTCACAGAATGACTCACAAAGTAACGATTATGAGACTATAAGACCAGGCAGTGTGTGTGTGTGATCCTTCTCCATGATCAGGAGGTGTAAAACGTTGGGTGCCTCAGAGAGTGACTGTTGTAGTGGTCACTTGACCCTGCAGGCTCTTAGGATGAGATATTCAGGGCAGACATTACCCTTTTTCTATAACTGGGATATGGTTTCTTCTCATATTTGATAATCAATAGTTAGCTGCCAGTCTTTCACTCTTTCCTTGCATGTCTTTAGACTGAAGAGTGCTGTGGTTGCTGTTTCATATGCTTGACTGTCTTGAGAGTAGTCCACCCTTTCACAGCAGTTACAGTTAACAGGGACCTGCTGCTTTCCATCCCAGAGCCCAATCCTGCGTTTAGCCTGAAGACAGATGTTGGAGAAAACAGGCAAATTCTTCAGTTAGAGATAAACTTAAAAGAAATGAGGGCTGCTTAGGACTGATCTTTGGTGCATGGTGAATTCAAAGCACAGGAGGTGCATTGCCCTAAATCAAACTCACATATGCTTTTGAAAATCTCCAGCCTGTAGTAAGTGATGGTTTCTCTTGAGCTAACTGGCCTTCATCTGGGGCAAGCTGGAGCTTGAGTATCACCAAAGACTGAGCTAATGCTGTAGAGATTTAGCTCTCAGCCCACTCACACACTAGAATTTGCCAGTACCTTTCCTTCCCAGGGAGGATCTATCCCTCACCCACTGACTGAAAGCTGTTTCCAGGTGCCAAAACACCCTCTGTTTCAGTGCCAAGTCCCATGCTGTAATTGATTTTCTGTACTTTAGGTGCGTGCTGCAGCTCTCCCCTTGTGCTTGCTCAGCTGGCAGGTGAGTGGGTGGGAACACAGTGTTCTCCCTCGCCTGTGGGTTCCTCGTCCAAAGCTGATCCCAAAGGGTCATTTAACTGTGCCTGTACAGCTGTGCTATGGCACCAGTAGAGCTTACCATTTTGAGTCTGTATCCACAAATCCTCCATACTGTGGATCACTAGTAGTGCCTCAGACTGGCTATTGATGTCAGGAAGTATCATATGTCTGGGCAAAACCAACCAGTTCTGTATCTGGGGAGACCTCAGCGTGCCCATTGTGAGATCTGAGTGACGGCTCTCCAGTGCTGCCATACAGAGGTTGTGTGCCCTACTGGGCTCCAGACAAAGCTGGGGGCAGCTGAGGCTCTTGAGGGTGATGTGGATTTGGGACTGCTGCCAGCTCAGGTAGACTTGGGAGGAAGCTCCTTGCAACAGAGGAACAGATCCCATCTGCACTTGTGTGGGACTCAGGGGATGGAAGTGGAAAGCAGAACAGGGTCATGGAGGAAAAGACAGGAAGAAAGAAGCAGCCCTCGGCCAAATCAGGGCTTCATTTGCTGCTGTTCCTGTAGTTAGTCAGGCAGTATGTTGGTCAGAAAGTTGAATGTCATATGGGAGTTCTGTGAATATAGATGTCTGAAGAGACACAAATTGAGAGCATACCTATTGGAAGATAGTATCTGTCAATGCTGTTACTGTCAAAATAGAATGAAAAATATCTGCAGGTCTGTTCCAAACCACCCACCTTCACTCCATGCACACTTGCCACCTCCAAGTGCAATTTGTGTCATGTCCAAGTGTGCTGGTTTTTTTCTGGGACAGAGTTAATTGTCTTCATAGTAGCTGGTATGGTGCTATGGTTTGGATTTGTGACCAAAATAGTGTTGATAACACAGAATGTTTTAGCTAATGCCGAGCAGTGCTTACACAGCATCAAGGCCTTTTCTGCTCTTCAGGCTCCCTCGCTGGTGAGTAGGCTGAGGGTGCACAAGAAGTTGGAAGGGGACACAGCTGGGACAGCTGACCCCAACTGACCAAAGGGGTATGTAATGTATAACCCTCTATTATATAATATATAATGCCATATAATGTTGTGATCAGCAATAAAAGCTGCAGGGAAGAAGGAGAAAGGGGAGACATTTGGAGTTACAGTGTTTGTGTTCCCAAGTAGCCACTGTCCATGATGGAGCCCTGCTTTCCTGGAGATAGCTAAACACCCACCTGCCAATGGGAGGTGATGAATGAATTCCTTATTTTGCTTTGCTTGCATGTGCAGCTTTTGCTTTACCTATTAAACTGTCTTTATCTCTACCCATGAGTTTTCTCACTTTTACCCTTCCCCATAACACCAGGGGAGTAAGCGAGCAGCTATGTGGGGCTTAGCTGCTTGTCAGGGTTAAACCATGACCCTAAGCAAGAAAAAAGCACTTTACAACAGGCCTGGTGTTCAGCAACTTCAGGATAAAGGCTTTCTGTAGGGGACAGGAGCAAAGACCTTGAGATGAAAACTGAAACATTTTAAAAATTGCAACATTTACCTGGCAAACTTGGAGATGTAAAGGGTGGGTGGTTGTTGTTTGGGTTTGAGTTTGGGTTTTGTTTTTTTTTGAAGGGGGTGTCCTGTTTTCTAAATAAAGCAGAAAAATACAGCCTGTTTCTTTGCTTGAAAGACTTTTCTGCACAGGTGCCTTCCAGAACTCGACCAACTTCTGGTCTGGCAAAAGGAACAGTGTGAGTAAATGTACAGACTTGACAGAAAGCCCCATGAACCCACTGGGGTCCCAAGGGAGACAAGAGTGGGGAAGCAGCAGTCTTGCAGGACAGCTGCAGAGGTGTGGGAACAGGGCCCACCTGCAGATGCAGAAGGGACAGCTGCACACTGCAGCAAGGATGGCAAAAATTTACCTTAGATGTGTGATGTGTCTTGCTGGAGAGTGCCTTGTGCGTACAGAGCACCTGCTTCAGCTGACCACATGGAGAGCATAAGCTCTTGGGTTCAGTCTTGTACAACCCCTGCATTTTCTTATACTCTTACACACATTATGCCTGTCACTCATTATCAGAATTGTCTTTAGGATTATCTTTATAGCAAATCTCTAACATTCATCACTGTCTTTGTTTTACTGGAGCCTCTGTTTTGATTCTGGGAGCCTGGGTCGTGCAACTGCCTAGCAGTGGCCACAGGCAGAGGACTTCTGAAGGACTTGAGGATGCACACGCAAAACTTCCTTTTTAAAAACTCAGGTTCACCCCTGTTCTCCCACCCAAGAGCCAGCTGGGACCACATTTCATCTAGCCACCAGTCACTGTGACAGTGACACGGCCATACCCTAAAAGTCAAGACCTACAGGGCTGCATGCTGGGGTGCACACAAAATAAGAAATTCCTTCATGGGCACCTGGAAGCTCAGCAGGCACTTTTGTTCCCCCACCGAGGGCATGTTTAATCCAAACCCCTTGCATAAGCACAAGCGTCATGGCAGTCGCAGGCAGTGGGAGTGGTGCCTGTCTGTGTTGGAGAGGTTAATATAGCACTTTGTTTTGAATAGGGTGGGATGAAATACAGCAGCCTCTGAGTGTCTGCTGCAGAGACATGTGCCCCTGCGCCAGGTGCCTGTGGAGCTGGCAGATAGGTTATCTCATTTCCTTCTGAAAACACAGACCCTCTCTGATGATGACAAATTCACCTGTTGTGGAAACATATTCTTTATACAGGACCCATAATTGATTTTGCCACTTGGCCTTGAAAAAGAAAAAAGGTAGATATCAACATTTTAGTGAAAGATTGTGACAGCTGCGCCAAAAGAAAAGATGATACTGGTTACTGCTTTCTCTCCTATAAAGGGAACGAATTCTTGTTAGAAGTCCTGGGTTCATGGTGCTCCATGCCCCAAGGACTGACAGGCAAACAGGAGTATCATGCAGCAACTCAGCACAGGCTTCCCCATGCCACCCCGCTGCCACGCTCCCGTTCCAGCACGAAAACCTTGTTTGCTCAGCTCTCAGTTTCCCTGCTGAGCCTGCCAACGAGGCTGCCAGCGCCGCGGGTGATTTATGAGGCAGGCACATGCCTGCAGCTGAATAGGGATTGCCAGCTCCTTGGAGAAAAGCCATGTAGCTGCCACCAGCTAGGCATAACTTTTAGTTATTGGATGCAAGGTGAAAGACTTTGCCCTGAAAGTATCCAGGACACCATTCAGTATCATTTACTTCTAATCTGAATGGTCAGGAAAAGTGGTTGGCAATTCAGTTCTCAGATAGGTAGTATGTATTACACCGTGTGCCAGGGAGCACTTTTTGCACCAGAGCATGGTTGCCCCTGCCGAGTGCTGCGTTTTGTAACTCACTTGGGAAAGACAGACCCCAGCGGAAGTCAAATCGCCACAAATGCAATTAGTAAAAAAAGGCTGGGTATAACTTATGCAAATGTCTATCATTTGTGACATCTGAGCAGACATAATTGCGATCTGAGGGGAGACTTTCTGAAGTTAATCCTCCTGGTGGCTTCCAGACTAATTTGTTAAGGGATTGAGGGAGATTTTCTAAATAAACAATGCAGTTGTTGAAGATTATGATAATGCCACTGTTGATCAGATGTGAGCCACAGTTTGGATTTTGATGGCTCAGAGTGACTTGCTGTGTTTACAGTGTCCGTGATCAACACACGCCTGCTCTAGCATTGCTTGGCATTGTCTGGTAAAGAAAAATGCAGAACATTAATTGCAATGTTAAACAAGGGGGGGGGGGGCAGGGTACTGTAAATACTGAAAAGTTCATGTAGTTAGAAACAACCTACTTCTCTGGGCATATCTTTCCTGGAAGAAATACAATTTCATGGATTTGCATTTTCCAAACCTAAATTCATAATATCTCTAAGAAATGCCAATATAGCTTTTAAAGTCTCTCTCAAGCATGCAAGGCAGAAAGCGTGTTAAAATTTAGTGCTTTTAAAACAAATCACATATTCTTATTTAAGGTTTAGCCATATTTCTAATGTTGTCATTTCCTGATCACCCATCTCATTGTGAATATTCGGTAGTGGAAGGTACTGTAGGGTTATAGAGGCCAGTGGTGTCACAGCGAGGAGGAGGCAATGGACAGTGCTAACTTCCCGTAGAGCACTGATGGTATACTTTCCTTCTGTGGCATTTTCATGGGATCAGAAGTTCTGCCATAGCTTAAGCAGAGGAAAGCTTGCAGGACACTAAAACCACAGTCAAGTTGTTAGCTGTGGTTTTGAGAATGACTTATCTGTGGTTACCTGTGTAAGTGTGGGGCCTCTTCTTCACAGAGAAGGTTGCCAAGGTTTCTTCAGTTACACCAGGAAGAAAAGCAACTCAAGTGAAAAAGTCACTTTCTTTGCTAGCCACGACCAAAATTTTTGACCAGCACCCTGAGGGACTTGCATGTTTCATTTACTTTTCCACTCGAGTTCAAGGAGTTTTTGTTGAATCACCAATATTGTTAGCCAGATGCAGGTTATGATAGTTTTTTCACAACTTTCTTACAAGAACAAAAATTACTATATCAGCAAATTATTGTGCTTTTTGGTGATCAGGCTTGTATACTTGTGAATCATGCAGTAAGTGGTGGAGGCACATGTACAGTATGAGCGTATGAGGAATTTCTGGCTACGTATTTGTGTTAGTTATCTGTACTATGTTTTTTTGGTGCTAGTAGGCATGGCCATTTAAAAAGCCTAGCTATTAAAATGACAAGCAGCTAAAGGAAGGGAAAGAAACTAGATTTTCCATTGTTGAATACACGCCAGGGTTTTACGTTTAAAGTTCAAAATGTTTCCTAGTCAAACACATCAAATATGTTCCTCGTGTCTGAATACAAACCATGTCATTTCCTACATGCTCAGAACTCAGTTTTTAAAATGCCATGAGAAAAGGTAATCTCTGCAAAAATAATTCAGTTTGAGTCATTTCCTGGCATTCTGTCTGAAGATTCAGAGACTCCCATCCTTGCTGAGACCCAATTCATCTTCTTCCATGCAAATACAGTGTAGTACCATCAATGAAAGTCCTAGTCTAGATAAGACCATAGATTTGATATATAGAAACTGAAGCTTGACAGATTTTGATTAGAAATAATATACAGTATTGCTAATAGTGAATGTACATAATCTGCGTGATAATCTGCCCACAGTTCTGATGGTCTCACTGTCCTCTGAAATCTTTAAATCAAGCTAGTATTTCCTTTTCTAAAAGAAAATTTTAGCTCAGGTGCAAGCCAAGTTATTGAGGCAGGACTAACTCGGTGATGTTCTGAGGTTGTCTAAGGCAAAAGGCTGATTAAATATTAACATGAGTCCTTTCCGTCCATGAAATGTGGCAGGATTCTATGAAAACCCATCTCGAGCTCCAGCCTGCAGCATCCAAGGTAGGAAGCAGAGAGCCAGGAGGTCAGAAGTGTTGCTGCACATTTGCCCTGTTCTTATGGTCTTCCATGACATCATCTGCTCCTTCAGCGGGACTTTGGTCTGGCCCGCTAACATCTGAAAAGCACTGAAGGGCTACCTGGCTAATATTTACTTTTTCTTGGTCCTACTCAGATGTGGTTGCTGAGGCCTTGCAGGTGTTAGTGGGTGTGATCTGCCCTTGCAGAACAGGCACATGTGAGTCTGGACTTTAAAAGTCCCTCCCTGCAATTCCACTGATATTTATTCATGTGGATTTCAATTAGTAGTAATTGTTTATGTTGATTTTTTTTTTTTTTAGAGGGTAGAGGGTAAGTGTGAAGTGATTGATATCTGGGAAAGGAAATCAGGATTTGGCGGCAGAGCGACATTCCATTGTCTTGACATGAAATAACAAATAACTCTAAATCTGTGTCTCGGGAAATGAAAGTGTAAAGCAGTGAAAGTCATTTGGAGGTCATTGATATGCAAAGTTTGTCCTTCTGCCCAGACCTGAGTGGCTCAGCTCTCCCTGACAGTTTTGAGAAGTCTGTTGGGCAGCTGGGGAAGAGGAGGGCAAGTGTGTACCCATACTTTGGCTCTTTCTCTCCTCCGGCTGCCTTTGGAAGTGTTGTTCTCACAGAGTTTGCAAACACCACCTGAAGACACTCATTGTTGTGGCAGTGATTTTTTATGCAAATGAAAACAGTAACTTTTCAGAAACCATCCCCAGGGTTTTCACTCTGCAGGGAAAGTAGGGACCATGTAGTGTCAAAACCAACCCAAGCCTCTGCTCTTCTGGAAGCCTCATCCTCAGCAAGGCTGCTCAGTGCTTAGTCCTCTTGCTCCTCCCAAGACTTGACTTGTGTGCACAGTTACAACGCTGCCACTTCTAGGTCTATGCCCACCCCAGACCTGAGCTGTGTCTCAGCTGCATGGCTTTCCTCATGGTGTGGGGCTCTCAGATCATCCTGGGGAACCTGGCACCCAATGGTGCTGCTTAGGCCCAGGTATGCTCAAGATGATTTAACACCTCCATGCAGTAAAACTCCTTGGAGGCTTAACATCACCTCCCTAAATGGTGATTTTCAGCTTCTCCTGAAGGCTGAGGGGATGCAAGGGACCTCTGTGAGAGCTGGCAGAGTCTGAATGGCTGTTGGGCTCATCATAAGGCCCTGAGGACAGTGCTTGAAGGCTTGTGCAGAGCTGGTGGAGTCATTGAAATGACACCTCAGGAATTTGGTGCAAGTTCTTTGAAGTGCACTGTTATCTCCATTTAATCACACAGTAAATCTACATGAGATCACTGATTTACAGTAACCCTTCAGGTATTTTGCATCTGTCTGTGTGGTGAAAGGAAGCAGCACTTTGCAATTACCTGGCCATGCAGGGGTCTCTGTGTACCAGGACAGCCTCACAAAGATCCATCCATGTCAAGGGTGGCCCATAGAGCAGTGTGGGATTCCTGGATTTTACAGACACAGTTGTGTCCCCATCACCCATGCTGAGTAGCAGTTTGCTTGGCAAGATGTCACCAGGCATGAGTCCAAGGAGGAGGAGGAGGACTTAGTTGCTGTGAATAAGTGTCACACTGCTATTTCTAGGTATTTCTTGGACTCTGACAGCAATAACATTTGCATCCTGGATGCAAAAGTCATAAAACATACAAGATTTATATAAAGGTGAAAATATTTGAGATGATACTTTGGCAGGTAGACAGGGACAAACAGGAAAGGGAGAAGGGTTTGCTGAACTTTGAGAGGAGAGCATGTGAAGGTGAACAAGGATGTTCTTCCAGCATCCTTCATGTGTTCTTCCAACTCTCCAAGGATGCTGGAGGAGCACCCTTGTTGGTGGAAGGGAGGGAGGCAGCAAAACATGCAGAAAAAGTGTTCAGAGGGCAGAAGAGGGTAGGGAGAAGGTGCACCAGCCACAGGGGCAGATCAGAAGTGAGAAGAGGGCTGCAGTGGGTGGATGAGGGGACCTGCAGCAGCAGAGCACCATGGTGAGTAGTGTCTCCCACGTGGAAAGCTGAATGTTGTCTTGAGGAGTAGGCATGGTCTCTTGGCAGCCAAAACAGGTCCTTTTTGCTGTGTCACTGATTCAGCATCAAAGACTTGAGAAGCATCTGGGAATACAAATTGGAGGATAAAATTTCCATTTGAAGACAGGGAAAACTCATTTTTCCTATCAGCACTACAGCAGCCCTTGCCAAAATGAGTCAAATCCAAGTATAAACTTTTTGTAGGAGCTGGACAATATTTGTGAAGGTAGTGGTCACACTCTGTGGAGGGCAGGAGCACACCTGGATGCCATGTACATGTACCCATAGCTTTTCACAGCCTCACCATGCCTTTGCCACATGGTGGGACAGGAGGGCTGCTCTCTGGCTCTGCCCTACCACTGAAATAGCAGCAGCAATTTGGGCAGTGCCAGGTCTCATAGCTGTGCTGAAAGCCTCTTGCTTTGAATATCAAAGTTTAGCCTCTGGATTTGGCTCTGAAGGAGATAACAAATCAGGCTAGTAAAACTTGCTTGACTTTGTGGCCCAGCCTGAATCCTGACTATTGGTGTTGCAGGGAGTATGTCTAGGAAAAGAACTGGTCTGGTGGCTTTTCAGAATTTGCATTTTTGACTCACTAGGAGGAAGCTTTTCAGTTTTCCTTTTCACTGTCACAGACTCTCATGTTTCTTTACAGACTCGAGCCAAGTTTGTATAAAGAAAGGCCATTAAAATATTCTGGGAATAAAGGGGATACATACATCAAAGGAGTAAGGGGTGTATGTGAAATGATTTGTCCTGCCTTTCCCTGGTGACTAATCAAGATGTCTAAAAGATTCTTACTTCTTCACACCACCTTATTTTAAAGGTGCTCTGGAAAGCTGTAGGGGGAAACTTTAAAAAGCAGAGATAAACATTAATGGTTTCTCTAATCTGGCTAATTTGGAGTTTACCAATTGATCAGAACCGTCTGCAAGTCTATGCCACGGCACTAAGCTTCTCTGGCATTTCCTAGTCTCTCCCCCTGGGATTGCAAGTATGGTGCTTTCCCCATTTGTTTTTTCCTGTTTATTTATTTTAT
The DNA here is from genome assembly GCF_003259725.1 of Athene cunicularia. Taxonomy (NCBI): domain Eukaryota; kingdom Metazoa; phylum Chordata; class Aves; order Strigiformes; family Strigidae; genus Athene; species Athene cunicularia. The sequence continues at coordinate 66,361,970 of NW_020799092.1, forward strand.
ATTCCTTGCGGGGGGCTGGGCTCGGGCCACTTGCCTAGGGAGACTGCCACTGCCATGGGCCCTTAATGAGCTTTTTGACCACTGAAGCAGCACAGCATCGCCTGGGAATTGGAGAGGTTTTCTCCCTTCCCCATGTCAGATAGCAGAGCAGAGGCCAGCGGGTTAACGAAGGAGCCAGGGTGGCTGGCGGGCTGCCTAATGAGCACCAGGGAGCTGGTGAGGGGGGACCTCAGTGGTGGCTGGAGCCCCAGCAGAAGCCTCCAGTGGGACCTGCTGCCGGTTGCTCCATTTTTTCCCATTATTACTGTTACTGGAAGCATTAGAAAGCAGAGAGCCCCACAGGGTATGAACTTGAGGCATTTTCCACCCAGCACTTTCGGAGGCGATGGGGTCTTAACCAGCACATTAACAATGCAGAGGAGTGCTTTTTTGTATTAAAAATAACTAGGAAACAGATTCTTTTTAACCTTTAACCACTCCAAACAGTCAATAAATCATTAGCTACTGATTAACAAAAACAGAGGGGTAACTTATTGTCCGCTGGGCAAACTCTTGGAAGCACTGAAAGGCTGGCGCTGACTTCAGGATAGCTTTTCTTTTTACACATTTGCACTTATTAAAAAGACAAACAAGCCAAGCTCTGCATATTAAGCTATGACACACAAAGCATTTTGCTAAAAGACCAACTTTCTGAAACAGATATATTTTTAATGTGTACAGTGAGCTCAGCAAATGCAGTATTTATGATATGCAATATTGTGTCAGTCCCCCAAGAAAACAGGTCTCTTTGTGCAAAGATTAAGGAGGTGGGTTGTGTCTCATCTGCAAGGGTTTGTGTCCTCAACATTCTGGCCGTGCTTACACTCTGCTGCTGAATTGTCTCCTGAGCTCCTTCAAAAGACTCAGTGGGGTGGCTAAAGCAGGCGGAAGTCCTGGTGGATGAGGTTCAGAGAGTGCAGCTTTCAGTTCGAGCTCAGAGAATATCCATGACATTGGAGCACTCTCCCATGGCTGACCAAAACCACTCTCCCTCCTTCCATCTGTGCGAAAAGTCAAGTAGCAATTTTTAATCTAAGAATTAAAGTTGGAAAAATATGTTTCTGGTGGAGGACACGTCTGTGGGATCTTTGGAAAAACCATATTATCTTGCAGATTAACTAATACAACTGTGAGATCCAGGAATCTGAGTGTCACCACAAACATTTGCACTTTGTAGTATTACATGTATGGTATCTAGTCGTGTTTAATTCAAAGTAAGTGTACCAAAGATTGGACTGTTTGCTTAAACCTCTCTAACAATTTTGCATCATGACTTTTGAAAATTGTAGTATTTATAATATAAGAATGTAACAGTTAGGTATTTAGGACAGAGCTTCCATTGTCTCTTAATCTGTATGTCTTTTCCATTCACTGTGCATTGTTACACCATCTGTGTCTTTAATAAGTAACTATGTGGACTCTTGCAGTTTAAATATTTACTTTAAAATCATAGAGGATCCAAATGAAACTGAGATACATGAGAAAATCTATGATGTTTTAAGTGGAATGGGTGTAGATTGGTGCAATAGATTTGCAAACTATAAACAGATGTGTTTTGATGACCTTCTCTCCTCTATCTGGTCTCCATTTATAAAGCACAAATTAACAGATTAAGCTTCTCAAGGTTTTACATGCACCTGGGAGAATCTACATGTGTTTCTTTCTGTTGAAGTTGAGGGGAGAGAAGTCCATACATTTCACTGCTCCATACTTGGTATTTCACCAAAATCAGATTTGGCATCACTAGTCACATACCTTCATGGTGGTGTTCTCTCACTGCAATCTGAGGAAGTCACTGCAGGTGGCCAAAGGGAGTTACATGTGCCTTTGCAGCTTGGGAAGATCTCACTGTTAACTCTGCTATGGTCAGAAAGGGAGCTGGAATTTTCAAAGGACATCCTGGGAGACTGTCATTTCTGCGGTTGCAGCCTGCATGTGACTCTCTGGGGAAAGGAGGATGTCATGGGTTAGACATGAGATTTGAGATTGTCCACCCGTCTATCAGAACCACTAATCTTTGTCGTGAAAGCTCAGTGAGGCAAAGTTAAGTTTCATGACATTGTGTACAGTTTTAGGTACTAATTGCCATTATTTGAGGAACATAAATATAGTTTGTCTTGGTTTACAGATAGAGAGAAAGGTAGGTGACTTCTGCTGAGTCAGGGCTGCTTCCTTCTCTTCTCCAAGTGACTCTGTATGTGATTATAATGAGAAAACATAAGGGTCAGTACAACTAACACAGCATACTTTAATAATGGAGTGCACGGATTGTCTGAAGAATCACTGTGAGAATCATGGTGATAATGCACTGTGACACTCAGGGCTGCTTTTTCCCTTCCTTTTTTTGAGTCCAGGATGAATCCACTTCTTCCACAGTTTGTTTAAGGGAGACCAGGTTCTCTCTTTGGCACTGTTGGGTACCTCTTCTTGCTACTTACTTTTACAGCATGTGGTCTTTGAAGTTTGAATCCCAACCTCTTTCTGGACAAGCATTAAATAAAAAGGCAGCCTTTAGGGTTAGGCAGCACAAGGTATATTTTCAGCCTCATGAGCAGGAACTCAGTTACCTGACTTGCATTACTATTAATGGGGGTCCTGCTGGTAAATTCCTGTACACCACATTGCACATTCACTCACGAGTGCAGAATTGGCACAGCTAATGAAACTTGCCTTTTGGGTAGCATGGTGTTTCAGGAGATGAGTCTGACAGGCAGAAAGGACTGCTAAGTACCCAGATGAAAGTCTGTCTTTTAACTTCTTGAACATATTTCTAGAAAATAAGTGTGAATTAATGCTGGTTAGTGTTAGCTGTTCCTACTGTTAAGGATCAGTCTTGCTCCAGTAGGATTCCATTGAGGCAAAGATCATGCCTGAAATGTAAACATGTGTGCTGTCATTTAGTGTTGGCAACTCGCTTTCTTGTGCATTTTCCAAGTACTACTTACTGTTATTTATTTTCTTTCAAACATAGGCCAGTCCTTTGCCATCACCAGCCTCTATAATCACAAACAAATAAAATTCTTTTTTATAATTTTCCCCCCTGCTACTTTCCCAAAGATGCCCCCTCCTATTCACAAGCATTACCTTGTGTTTTCCAGCCTACATTACTCATGGGCATCTTATACCCACTTATTCTTCTACTGTGTCCATTGCAGTGATAGTGTTTTGTCATTTCCAAAACCCTTCCCCAGCCTTTTCTTTGCTAGGCTAAACATGTCAAGTCCATTTTGTGTTTGATAAGGTAAGCTTTGCATTGTTCTGGCTGCAGTTCTGTGCATCTGCTCTAGTTGGAAGTTATTTTTAATAAATTAAATCAAAATTGTCCTCCATATTCTATCCTGTTCAGTGTCATAAAATTTCCCTCATACCCATCTTTGCAACAACACACTGTTGTATTGCCTTTTTAACCTTTTAATCACACCATGGTTCATAGTTGTTTTGTAGTGAATAGTTATTTTTTCTTAATTTTCATCATTTATAGCTGATGGTCTCTGAACCTGCAATAGGAATTCTTGTCATTAGATCCCAGGTTTCATGTTGTGTGATTAATTCTCTTTCTAGCACTCAACTATTCAAAGTGATTCTTTTTTTTTTTTTTAATGCATGATGCTCTAAATATCCTTTGCATCACCAGCAAACTATATTTAGTATTAATCAAAATATTAAATGAATAAAATCAGTTTCATGATTCAATTCTGAAGGAACTCCTAACTTAGGCTCCCCTTGTTCCAGTATTTTATTTATTTTATATCATTTCAGTTATAAAGTATTCCCTATGCTAGCTGCTGAGAAGATGAGTAGTGTAGCACTTGCCACATATAAGAGAAAAAAAGAGTCCATGTCGCATTAAATCACTCAGAAAATCTGTCTTTCCTTTCCCAGCAACGTGTTCTTTCATTTTGGGAAAAGCCTGTTCTGTCAAATGAGCCTTTAACATGGTCAGAAAAATCACTACGTTTGAAGTATGGTTTGAACTGCCAATAGGTCTCTCTTCATTCACTGGAATATTCCATTTCTTCTCATCAGTTTATGGTTCTGTGTGGTCATCAGAGCCAAAGAGATGCCAGAGATCCTCACTGCAATGAACAATCAACATCTAGAGAAACACTTTCTGGTTTCTATGTTAAATAAAAGTAGAAAAAAATTCAATTTGCCACTGCAGCTAGTTGACTGTGAAGGAGCAGCTGCAAACTGCGGTCTCATCAGGTTGCAATCTTGATTAACACTGGGCAGATCCCCCCCTGCTGCGAGAATAAATACCCTGCCTTTGTCGAGGCTCCCATGTAAGAAACAATAGGTTATTTCAGTGAAGCACAAGAACGTAAATGTTAATCGAATCATTCCTCCGAATGAATAGAAGTAGCACCCAGAATGTAAACATTAACATTTTGGAAGGGAAGGCCTGCCTGTCAGTTGGTTAATTTTCTATGTATTTTTTCTTTTACTTTGAAAAGCTGCTCCCTAACATTGCCATCATTGCATACAGTAACACTTTCATCACTGCAAATATGTATGCTTCCTGTCTTTCCAAACTAGGCAGTGGCAAAGTCCAGGGAGTATCGGAAAAAATAAATCTACCTTAATATCACTCAAGAGAGGTCAAAACCTTATACTGTGTAACTGCCAAACTATGTGATCACATTAGTTCTTGGTAGAGGAAATGGAAAATACTTTCCAACTGGAATTGACACCAGGAAATACCTTTTTAAATGTTTTTTTCTTCACTGGGATAATTAGCCTTATAAATAAATCTGTATCTCTTTACAGATGATGAAAGTGACTTTAGGTATTTTAACAAATTATGTGTGTACAAGTGAAACAGAAAGAATAGGCATTTATCCCCTTACTGCTTCCTTGTTTGCTGTTCAAATAAGGAATTTCAGTACACAGTTGAGCAATATATGTTTTAAAGTGAGCGTACAGCAAACTACAGTGTGATGCCTAGCCATCTTTCCATTTTTATATGGTTGCAACTACTGTTCATCAACACATCATAAAATTATCTCTCGGCTTTCTGTTGTGCTGTATGTCTGGTCAGATCCTGGTGACTTCAGTCCTGTGGGGTGTCTCATTGCCTGCAGAGGAATGGCAGCAAAACCAGGGGAGTTCAGCTCATTGCTTCTCTTGTACCCATAAAATCCTCAGAGATCCCGCACCAGTGGTAGATTAGGACTTTGTAGCTCTCCACAAACACTAAACATGGAAAACGGTTTCCTTACAGAATTTCCTGGCTCTTCACTGAGGCTGCTAGGCTGCTGTTTATACGTGCACCCCCTTTTTAACAATCATGATGCACTTCTCCACTGGAGGAATCTGTCTCTTGAGTTTCTGCATAGCAGATATAATCTCTTGTCAGTCACACTGGGGTACATCTCATCAGTTACGACATCAGTGGAGATGAAGGATGTGCTTGTGGTGGAGGCACAGAAGTTGGGGTTTGGATTCCCCGTGGCTTTTCTGTCTGTCAGGATCACCGAATTCCCCCAGTTGTTGGTAGGTGCTGAATTGGGGAGAAAGACAACTGCCAGCAGGGTGATTAGCAGACTAAGCCAATAACAATGGAGGTGTGAAACTGAGTGTGACAATTCTAGGTTTTTTGGCCCATGTTCACCAGGGCACGTTGTGATTAGGTGGGCAGGAGTTTCCTACTGCCTGGGTGAAGCCAGTGATGAGGGAAAGCCAGAGCATTTATTGCCACTCTAAAACACACTTTCTTCCTATCTTCTGTACACCACTCATGGTGTCAGTCTGCACACTTGGACCAAAACAGCTGCATAAGCAAGCTCAGATCCATCCATTATTTTTGATTGTCCGGCTCCAGAGGTCACTATTCGCCCGTGACTAAAACCCAGGAGCTTATCAACTGGCTCAGCAATAGGCAGTGGTTTCCTGTACCCTCCATCTTATAGCTGGAACAAGCAGTCTTCTTCTACGTTCCCTCCCAGTCATCAGACAACCTTTCACTATAGCCTTTATAGGAACCTGCACTCAATTTCTGGCAACCCTGACAGAGTACCCCCTTCAGACAAAATTTGATTTAAGCCTTTAGCTTTGCTTGTGATATTACATCATTCTATGCTTTTCAGAAAGTGTTCAAATTCAAGTGACTTCATTCACTTGAGGTGAAGAGTTGCAAAATGAGCAGAATTTATTAGCGTTTGCTGTGCAGAAGTAAGAAAATGAATCTTTGAAGTGATTTGGGCCAAAGTGGTTCAGCAGTGGAAGAGACCAAAGCCACTTCTGACCATGCTGTATATCACACTGAGTGTTTGTACACTTTATTTGAAGTCGTTTGTTGAGTTTTTTTCTTGCCTAGATGTTGTAGGTCAACTTAACTTCTGCTATTTTGTTTACATATCCTATTTTAGTCCCCTTTGGGGGACAGGAAGAAGCATGTTGTTGAGCTGGCTGAACCAGTATTTAAATCCCATGTGATATGTGTCACTGTATGACATGTGCCATTTATTTCTTGAAGCCCAACATTGGGCGATTAGGAATCCCCCATGGGCCTTCAGGAGAGAAGGTGGCCGTGGTGACTGTAGACGACTGTGACACAGCAGTGGCTGTGCGCTTCGGGAGCCTCATTGGAAACTACACCTGCGCTGCCCAGGGGACTCAAACGGGCTCAAAGAAGTAAGGATTCCCTGTATTTGCGTTTTCCACTCTTCTCCCAGGGGAGAGTCAACAGTATGTGATTAACTGCTAAGAAAATTAAGTTGGAAAAGCAGATACGGTTTAACAAAAAGTAACCAGGTTTAGTTTGGTAGGTGTAATTTGTTGGAGGATACTGCATATGTCAGTGCACATGGTGGAATGCCCAGTGTTTTGTGTAGATACAGACATGTGTTCAAATTACTTGTAAAATGCAAAAGAAAGAAAGAAAGACCTAGACGTCAGTGTGGATAGCCCCCCCAAACCATCTACTCAGTATGAAAGTGTAGAGAGAAGGGCAAATAAAATGTTAGACTTTGTTAATGAAGGGTATGGCTGAAGAGCTTATTACTTCCATCATTTAAGTTAAAAGCCCTATCTTGAAAGAAGATAGAAATAAAGGAGATACAGAAAAGGCTATTGAAAATCATTAGATATGAAAGAAACTTTCCTGTGAGGAAAGACCAAAAATGATTAGTACTTTTGAGTTTAAAGAGGAGATGGACAGCAAAGCAGCATAGTGGAGAGATAAAGTGATAGTAGAAAGACTGTTGAGATACACACATAAAATTCCAAGAGACGGGGCCACCATAACAATTAGAACTAATTCAAAGCGATGAGGTGATATACTTTTCACACAGTGTTGAGTCATTCAGTGGAACCTGCATCCACTAGATGTGATTAAGAATAAACTCTTCAGAGGATTTTAAAAGGGTTGGTACAGTATAATAATTAAATCATTATATCAAAATCTACAGCATCTCAACCCTTGTGCTGAGGAGCATAAGACAACCCCTGGATGACTGGAGTCAGAAACAAATGTCCTGTGGCTGCACATCTTTCCATAATTTTCATTCTGTTCTTCATATTGACCACTGTTAGGGAGAGGTCACTGGATTCTGTATGCACATGACAGTTAGAAGTGATGGTGTTTCTGGAAGGTGCTTTGATTACAAGCTCCAGAAGTGCTGATATAGCAGAGGGAAGTGCTGATGTAGCAGAGGGAAGTGCATGGCAACACGGGTAAACTAAACAGCTCACAAGTGCTTATGGAAGCAGTGAGATAAAGAGCAAAACAAAACAAACTATATGCAAGAAACGGTGAGCATTTCTTTGTTTCTTCAGATCTTTGGACCTAACTGGCCCTCTCCTGCTTGGCGGTGTCCCAAACTTGCCTGAAGATTTCCCAGTGCACAACAGACAGTTTATCGGCTGCATGAGGAACCTGTCTATCGACAGCAAGCCGATCGACATGGCTAGTTTCATTGCCAATAATGGCACTCTGCCAGGTATGAGCAACTACCGCCTCAAAAGTCAACACGAGAAAGCTCTCTGCTGTAGCTGTGTGTGTAACAGGGATTAGGATGTTGAAGAGGCCAGCACTGGGAGGAACCCCAAGAAGGGTCAGGGGACAGAGGTGTCTGAAATGGCCCCTGTGCCCCTGTTAGTACTGCTGAGTGTGAAGCGTTTGCCCCAGGCTGCATGGCAGGGGCCTAAGGTGCTGCTGGGCATTGTGCTGCCACCACATCACTGGCACAGCTGCATCCAGACCTCGTTTATTTGAGGAAGGTGCAGTCTGCGTCCATGCCAAGGATGTACACAATAGCTTGTGGCACAGCACACACTTACAGGATTAAGCTGCACACAGAAGAAGACCGGGCTGGTTTAGACCTTCTGCTTTGCTATGAGTTTCACCCGGGAATTTACTCCTAAATTAACTTTTTGTCTGTTGGTTTTTTTTTTAAACTGCCTTTTAAAAGTCACTTTGCTGTGAAAGCTGGTGGGATTACTTAATGAACAAGATAGCGTTTTTAATGACTTTTTCATAAATTATATTTGTTCTGTAAATCAAATTCTCCAGTCCTCCAAATCTGAAACCTCCTTCAAGAAGCAGCCTGTTGAAGTTTCTAATTTGGTTTCCAGTACTTGGATCCCTGACCGGGATTAGTTCTGGTGTATAAAGTGTTCTCATCATCATAAAACTGGCCCTTACATGCTAGAATGGCAAGTCCATTCCTTCCACACTGCTGAAGGTCTGTGTAAGAGCTAAATTGCATTTCTTAGATATGTTGCATTGATCATGGATTAAGAAGGAAGTCATAGCATACACTTCAAATTGCTCTTTTGTCTTGGAGCTCTTTTTTAACACTTAGGTCTCTAATATTAAACAAAAAAGTTTTTATCGTATGGAAACAGACATCAGGAGGCCATGAAGTGTTTTCTTTAGGATGGATTTATTTTTAGTCGTTTGGAAATGTGTTTCCATATAGTTTAAAACAACGATGTATAGTAGTGTTATTCCACTGCGTAACACTGCACGTTCGCTTTCCCTGGTTAGTGTCTTGGTTAGATGACAGTAAGTTATGAACAGTGGTGCGGAGTCACAGCACCAGTCAATCTGACCGTCTCCAGCAGTGGATGACAGGGCAAGAGCATAAAAACAGGACAACCATGCAGTGGTATTTCCCAAAAATTTTCTCTTAGTCCCCAGAGATTTACAGCTCAGTGACTGTATTTAATAGCCTTTGTTAGATTTGTCTTTAGGAATATGACACTTGCTCAGCTCACATAAACTTCTGCCATCCACATTTTGCTTCACTGACTTCAAGGATATTAAAAAAACCCTCAAACCTATAGTGGTCATGTCTTCTTTTTACATGCAAACTCAGATACAATCATTCAGAGTCTTTTGCTTGTTACAACTATGCCAAGTAACTGTTTTCCTGAATTTCAGGCTGTGCAGCACAGAGGAACTATTGCAAAACCAACTGGTGCCAGAATGGAGGCACGTGTGTCAACAAGTGGAACACCTATATCTGCGAGTGCCCTGTACGCTATGGAGGGAAAAACTGCGAGCAGGGTAGGATGCAAAGACCTCTTCGTGCGTAGTCGTGTGTGCACTTTTCATTACCTGTCATTAACATCTCATAGCATGTATGTCAAACTGTAATGCTTAAGGAATAGACATTGAAAGATTGCAATTAAGACTAAAAGTCACCCATTATCTATTTGAAATATTTTTAGAGATCACTTATATAGTAAATATGGTAACTGACATACTGTCATGGATAACAGCAGCTTTCATTGATTTACTTACATAAGCAAAGTAGTTCAACAGAACTTGGCAGTATTTAGTGATTTGTTTATAGTAAAAATGCCTGATCCTAAGCCCCTTTAAATCAGTGGAAAGAATCCCGCTGACTTTATTGGGCTTTGACCCAAACCCAGGGTGAATGTGCAGTCTTAATCACCACTTTCTTGGCAAGAAGGCAACTCTCTGCTGACTACAAGCACTTTCAGTTTTATTGAGTTTTTCTTTGATTGAACACAATGTGTGTATATGTGTAAAACCTCATTAACAAAGGATGAGGAAGGAGCAACAGGTGTGTTTTGTAGGGCGTGAAGAACTTGCAGTTAGTTTCATCCCAAGGAAGCAAGGAGTTGTCTGCGTGAGGGGTCCCCTGGGGTCAGTGCAGCAGTGGGCTGCCCGCTGTAAGGTGGCACATACATGTCTAGTGGAGGATTGCTCATTTGGAGTCTTCCTGGAGGCTTTCAGGACAGAAAAACTGTCAAACCTAAACAAGGCATGGCTTTCCTAGAAACAGAAGGCCAGATTCTGGCCTCTGTTACAGATGTGGTAGGTTTTAATTTCCATTATACCCCTGTGACACCTAGCTCAGAATAGTTTGCAGTATGATCAAGGATTTTGTTCTTTTTGTATGTCTACCCCAAACCAGACATTCTTGATTACTCACAGCAGGGCATGGACCCTGGAGTAGCAGGTCTCAAAACTGAGATGCACAGACCACAGTGATTTGCAGACCACTTGAGCACAGTATGCCTCCACCTGGGCCAGATCTAGGTGGTGGCAGATGCTCTCCCCTTGCCCGAGAAGCAGCAATTTAGGAGGAGAGGACACATAGTTAAGTTTTTGACTTTGAAATGAGGGTATGTAGGGTAAGAGACAGGGAAGATGAATGATGGAGGCCTTTTCCTATGTTCCACCTCATGTAGAGCTGACAACTGCTATTACTGCCCCTAGCAAGGTACCTGCTTTCTATAGCAGCTCCTCAAATATTTTGAGCTCCCTAGGTTTATATGAAGGTCTACTTTTTCCATGTGTCCCATGTCAACTATCTTTGTCAGTGAAGTTCTGGTGTTTTCTTCATGATAAGCTGGCATCTGTGATACAAACCTGTGCTGATGTCTTCCAGGAGAGTGCCAGGGCCCAACTCTGGTGTGACCTGTACTGGGGTAAATGGGAAGTAGTACTATCACATGCAAAACTTATCCTTCCCTCTGTCTTTATCTTAGTTTTGAAGCAGAACTTAAAAATTCAATCAAATGTGTGTTTTATTAATCATTTTCTTATCCCAAACTCAAGACCAAAACATGAAGTATGTGATTTAGAGAATCACCTCAGAACTGCCCTGTAGCTATAACTGGATACTCATTTTAAGTTCAGGTAATACAGATGACTGGAATCATGCAGTCACAGCATCACTATCTCCACCTGTCCCAGCGATCTCCTCTGCCTCTAGTGCTGTGCATTCCTCCAAGTCCTCTTTGTCATTTGGTTATCCTGTGTTCTTGCTGATGTGTCAGTTTGCCGGAGGAGGGGGTGGTGGGGGGTATAGTTTGAAAACAGCAGGCTGCTTGCCTTTTTGATAATATTTATGAGGCAGTGTCGCTAAGGAAAAATTGCAAGCCAAGAAAGAAATTAATTTTTCTGAAATGCAGCAAAAGATTTCAAGAGTCTGACATTAAAGTCAGGAGGAATCACTGCTGTACAATACAAGGATTTCGGGTTGCTCATTTGAGTGCTCAGATATGATCCTAACCGCATTAGCTTTTATTAGGCAGCTATTAAAGAAAAAAATAATTAGCTAGAATATTTGCATTCTTGTGTAGGAGTTATTGGTTGATGCATTTCTCCACTACCTTTGGCAGTGCTGGATCTGCTTCAGGCTCACAGAGGAAAAAAAACTTTGGCAGGTTAAAAATCCAGTTTTTCTGATTGCCCACTCTTCAGAAACTCAGGAATCTGATCTGCACTACTCAGGTTTTACCTTCACTACCCTCCTAGGATGTGCTAACTCACCTTCTGGCAGCTCCTATCTACTTCTGCTGTCATATAGAAGGAGGATAAAATTAGGGAAAAATGAGTTTCACATTTGTTGTAGTTTAATTCTTTTAAAAACTGAGATATTGCAATGCTGTGAGGAAGATTTAGCAGCTGTACCAGACTTGCTCTTGGATGGCTAATGTCATTGCACCAGCCCTGAGCTCAGCACCGCGGGTTTGCACCACGACATAAGCTGTCACATGGCCTACACCCAACCTGCAGGTGACATCCAGATGTTGGCAGTGTGTTTCCCCAGGCCCTCAGTCTCCATAGCGAATAGCCCTCACATCTTTCTGATGGCCTTTTAGATGTACGTGTCTCTTAAAAGTGTATGTAGATACACAGGCTGCACTTCGAAGTGACACACCTTGGAAGACAATTAATTTGTATCCCTGCATCGCCGATGGCAGGGAGATGCTGTGCTTGGAAGTGTGTGCGCTCGCCTCTGTAGTGACAGGGGTGGTCAGGGCCCGTCTGGGTACATTGGATGTGGCCACCAACTCCTGCATGGAGACCGCTGGTCCCAGGCATAGGGAAGGGCTGGCCGGAGGAGGAAAGTCAGAGGGGGCTGACAGATGTGAATTTTTGTTTTACTAGCAGGGGAAGGTGCACCCTGGCCTCAGGGTAAGGAGGGGAGCTGGGAGGAGGTGTGGGAAGGGAATGGTATTTGCAAGCACAGAAAGTCACCACGGGTGAGAAAAGGAAGAAGGTGGCTAATTGCCATGCCAGTCCTGTTCTCCCAGGAGTGGCGCCGAAACACTTGCAAACAGCATTCCCAGCCTCTAGCAGGTGGGAAGCCCGTAAGGTTTGCATCCTGGCTCCACTCTCCAGAGGCAGGCAAACTTAAAAATCTCTTCAATGGTCTAGAAAACCAGTAGCAAAGAAGTTGGAAGTTGAGGTCATTGTGAAGGTCGGCAGAGGAGAGGAGGAAGGAGAGGGCTGACTTTTGCACATGTGGAGCAGGAGGAGATGATCCTGTTCCACAGCTATGTTCTGGTTACTTTTACACTGATGTGGTGCAGTGCAGACTGATGAATCATGCCCTGGTCCAGGCAGCCAGACCTCGAGCACTGAACTCAAGTTTTAAGCAAGCTGGGGACATCTGTGTCTGGTGGCAAACCATTTTAAATTGATGCCTGGGTTTCAAGAGCAGGCTAAGCTTCAGTTGTTCCACCATATGCCCCTGCTAGCATTCATGGAGGACTGAGTATGACTGCAAAGGGAAGATCACAGCCTGGAGCAGGAGGGAGAAGGGTTGCCCTTTGGCGCTGCCTGCACTTACCCCAGGGTGGGTGGTTGGGTAACCACACCTTAGAGAAGGGCAAGTCAAGTACACCTCTGGCTTGGCTAGTGGTAGTCCACTAGTCACTGACGTCTTGTTTCTCACAAATAGAAGCTGAAGGGCTTACACTTTTCTCCAGCCCCTGCTCTGCCCCAGTCACAGCCTTTCCCTTTATAGAAGCCAGCAAGGCAGGCATATCAGAATTTGGTGTTTGGGTTTTTTCCTCAAAAAAATGCAACTTCAGATCAACCTGACTCCATCTTCTGCTATGATGTCATCCCTCTAACTTTTTCTAAGGACTTGCCGTTTTATAGGAACACATACGCATTTGTATATACATGATCTCTCTACTATAAGAAAATCCAGAAGAGGCAGCAGATATAGTACTATGGAGCAGAAGGGGAAGGAAGCAGTTAAGACCTGTCATCTCGCTGACCATCCACATGGGCTCAGGGCATGACAAGATACAAGTCTGGGTGCCAATCAGTCTCTAAAGCCTGCTTCCACTTGCAGAAAGCTGCCATGAACTTCACCAGCAGACCTGTGAGTGTGGACATCAGGCAGGGACTGACTGCATATCCCACTCCAAGGTGCCACACATGATGGAGGTGCCATGAGGTGCTACAAATAGCACAGAGCTCCCATAGCTTAAAGTGTACATCCCACCAGTGGGATCAACTAATCCATGGTGCTGTAGTTCCTGTTACCTGAGCTGACTACTTTAGAAGTCCAAAGGGTCGGTGTTCCCCTATTTTCCATCAGCAAAGAACTTTCCATTGAAGGCTGTCATTGGTGTCTCTCTGTAGGAGCTGTGTTAGTGCAAGGTTAGAGAGGGGACAACTTTTTGGCTGCCACATCAAGATATTTAAAGCAGATGATTTAGGCAATTCCACACAAACTTTCTCCTTGTGAAACTGAAACAGCTGAATAATCCGGCCCTGCAGTATTTATAATTAATTAATATTTCCTGTTGCCTCCCAGCTTTTTCCTCCACGTTTAATCTGTTAATCAAGGTAATCGAGGATATGTTGAAAACAACTGCAGCAGCTGTTGCCCTCATAACTTCCTGCCCTGTCCACCCACTCATGAGCAGAACTGTATCAGTAGAGATCCTGAGCTTCCCTTTCTAGGAACATCTCTCACCTGTGCAATGCCAAAGCAGTGTGGATGTGCTGCCTTTGAGTGAGAGGTGCCTACCCCACAACAAGGGTAGGCTGTGAATTTACAGTATTACTGGCTGCTTCACAGTAACACCCCTAGACTGGCTCTTACTCCAGATTAAAAATAGCTCAATGGAAGAGAGACTAGCTACCTTGCACCATCACTGTGACATAGTGTAATTTCTCCTCTTAACCTTTTTCTTGAAGGATATCAACTGTTTCTCTCCTCTCTTTCGGTTTACAGCAATGCCTTCTCCTCAGCGTTTCAGTGGTGAAAGCATTATCATTTGGAGTGACCTTGACATTACCATCTCTGTGCCATGGTACATTGGGCTGATGTTCAGAACCCGGAAAGTCAATGGCATGTTAATGCAAGCCAATGCTGGGGCTGCATCCAAGATCAACATTCAGGTAAAAATGTGGCAGCCTTTGCTTAGAAATTCTCCCCCATCAGTGGATAAGCCACATGAACTACATAGCTTCATCCACCCAGCTAAATGCACATCAATAAATATAAATAATTTCTTCAGCATTTTACAAAGCTCAAAAGATCAATGATTGAAAGATCATTGTAAAATTCAGATTCGTTGGTTTAAAGATTTTTTTTTTTTTAAACAAAGGTAATGGTGTGCAATATAGATGCAAAAAATGTGTCTCTTGATTATTTTGGGTTTTTTTTTTGTCAGTAGGGTAAATTAGAGTCTGAATATCCAAAGTCATACAAGTCATTATTGCAAGTGCTCCCTTCTTTACTGTTTGGGCTCTTTTCCCTTTTGCATTGTCTTAGGAAACATTATCTTGCCCTCTGCCCCCTTCCCCATCAAATACAAATATGTAGCAAAAAATAGGCATGATTTTTTCTTTCAACAGATACTGAACAACTATGTGCAGTTTGAAGTGTACAGTGGCTTGAGCCAGGTTGCTAGTTTGAAGATGAGCCAGTCACGAGTCAGTGATGGGGAATGGCATCATTTATTAATAGAGCTGAAGAGTGCTAAAGATGGTAAAGACATCAAGTACCTTGCTGTCATGTCCTTGGATTATGGGATGTACCAGGTAAGGCAGCATCATGACTTTGCCACTAAGCACTACAGAAATGTTTTTAGGAGAAAGTAGGATAAAGGATTGTGGACAAATACTTATGCTGTTGTCTTGCTTTCAGCTGGGATAGAGTTAATTTTTCTTCTTAGTAGCTAGAATAGTGCCTTGTTTTGCATTCAGTATGGGATTTGGTATGAGAAGAATGCTGATAATAGACTGATGTTTTCAGCTGTTGCTAAGAGATCAAGGACTTTCCAACTCCCCATGTCCTGCCCATGCACAGGTGTACAAGAAGCTGGAAGGGAGCAGAGCCAGAGCAACATACCCAAACTGGCCTGTGACATATTCATGTAACGTCATGCTCAGTATATAAAGGAAGGTCCACTGGGAAAGAGGGGGTTCTCTCTCACTTCTGGGATTGTGGTTTCGGGATCTTAGTCTTTTTGGGATCACTAGCCAGGAACAGGCTGGATATGAGTCATTGGGTGGTGAGCAATCACATTGTACATTACCTGTTTGTACTTTCTGTTATTGTTTTATTTTATTTCAATTATTAAACTGGTTTTATCTCAACCTATGAATCTCCCTTTACCCTTCAATTCACTTTCCACCCCTCAGGTGGGGAAACATGAGTGAGCAGCTGTATGGTGTTTGGCTACCAGTCGGGTTCAAACCATGACAGCTGTGAGCCATGTTCTACTTTGTGCCTAATAAAGTTATATTAATTTATTAAGCTTAATTACAAGATATCTTATGAACAAGTCTGTAAAAAGCCACATCCAGATGTCTAGTTCCCCACTACTTTGATATTTTTTCTGTAATCTACTGTCAGCTACTGCTTGACTCCGTGACTACAGAAAGTAGATTGTGTCACAGAGTATGATAGAGCTGCTTATCAACTGTCCTTTTCCTCAACAGAGCACTGTGCAGATTGGAAATCAACTACCTGGACTGAAAATGAAAAGCATCATTGTGGGAGGTGTCTCTGGAGACCAAGTCTCTGTTCAGCAGGGATTTTATGGCTGTATGCAGGTATGAAATGCAAAGTGTAGCGACAAACTGAACTTCTAGGAAAATACCCATGTAAAAGTATGAGGTTTTCTTTTTAATCTGTTCTCAAATACTTCTGTTTCCTCCATCAAAATATCTAAGAGTTAAAATATTAAAGTGCACTCACTTTCCCAAGTACAAATCTGGTCTCTCGGAGGAATAGCATTTGAAGAAAAAATCTAGGTTCAGCTCATCGGGTGATGTTTCTTTAAAATGTAGCCTCATGGATTAATGGAAGTAGTGAAACACATAGTACCATATTCTGAATGAAGACTAATTTAAAAATAATTGTCTTTTTTCACTAGGGAGTAAGAATGGGAGAGACGTCTACAAATATAGCTACACTCAACATGAAACAGGCTATCAAGATCAATGTGAAGGAGGGTTGCGAAGTAGATAACCCCTGTGATTCCAACCCCTGTCCTCAGCACAGCTACTGCAGTGATGACTGGGACAGCTACTCCTGTGTCTGCGACCCAGGTAACCCAGTGACCATCCCATGCACTCATCCAGAAGCTAGATCACATCTTCATGTGCTCATCAGAAGAGAAGTGGCAGCGGCAGCAGCAGCATGCTTGCGAAGTGCTCTTCTTCTGACTTTTCCTCTTCCAATCAGTATTATCTTTCTCGGTCTTACTGTAGCACCCTTGAAACTGCAGGATCATTTGTTCTAGGCAATGTGTCAAGGAAACAGAAAGATGGTCTCTGGTCCAAAGGGTTTTTTCTGTGCACCTCCCCTTTTCTTTTTGTCTGTTTCCTTTTTTTTCTTTCCCAGCCTTTTCTGCTGTTGAATTTCAGTCTCACACCCTGCATCCTAATCGAGATACTTTGAATGTTTTCTCTGTTTTGGTGCATGTAGCCAGCACATGCTGTCAGCACTCAGCACAGTCACCTCCCATACATGCAAGGAGAGAATACAAAACTATTTGTGACATGTGCCCTGAATATAAAACTGGGAATGAAAGGCACAAGGGTGCCTCAAGACTGTTGAAAAGAACAGCCCACTATCTTTTTTGTTGAGAGGGAAAGAGTACCTTCTTTCTGACAATATCTCAGGAGGAATCTACTGATTATTGAAGATATGTTATTAGTGTATAACCTTAAAATAGATGGTCTTTTGGAGACATGTAAATCGTAAATTACAACGGTTGCTATAATTTTATGACCTTGTCTCCCCAGGGTACTTTGGAAGAGACTGTGTTGACGTATGTAACTTGAACCCATGTGAGCATGTCTCCACATGCGTGCACAAACCTAGCTCATCCCATGGCTACACCTGTGAATGTGGGCAAAGCTACTATGGACAGTACTGCGAGAGCAAGTAAGAGAATTATTTTTGGTTTTGGTTTCTTGATCCTTCCAGGTAGCTCTTCTCTTAAAGCAGCAGTCCTCCCACTTCCTTTTCTGCTTCAGTTAGCTTTCCTGTTACTATTTAAGTGTTCACAGTGGATGGTATTTGCAGGCTCCCTGCCCTTCAGCACTCCTGAGCTCTCTTCCCAGAGGCCAGGCAAACTTCCAGATACTCAGAGGTTGCTTTTCTTCATCAGCAGCTCATGGGCTTGACCAGTTGTGCTGTGTTACACAGCACTGCATCTGACCTGTACCTTGTGGTGGGCTTGGCCTGAATTTGCTCTCCATCTCTCCTTCAGCTCCCCCAGCACACACAGAGAGCGATGCACCCAGTTAGGCAGCCTGTGGCCAGATAAAATTGCTTTGCAGTTAGGGTCCAGTCCCTGGGCTGGCAAAAAGCCATCTTTTCAGGACACTCTGGGAGGCCTATGTCTTGTTGCTCTGTGGGAGAAACATGCAGATTCTCTCATCACTGGCTTCCTAGTCTCAGATAAGCATTCAGCAGCCAGCCTTATCCCAGAGATGGCACTTTGATTTACTGTAATATGGGCCATTCATGATGTGCAAATGAAGTGCATTTGTCTGCCCATTTAGGAATTGCTCATGTGATGTTTCCATCCCTTTGAAAACCGCAAGCTTCTTCCTCTGATTTTTGTTATGTGGACTTGCAAATGTTGGCCGTGCTGTTGCCAGATTCATCTTTCATTCCTCTAGATTAGTGATGCAGTCCCTTGTCATTATCTACTGACATCATGTCAAGTGCAGCATTGTGGATTTTCATATTAGAAGGCATAGTAGTACAAACGTGGCAATTATCATAAACAAAATTCAGCTTGATCTTAGAAACAGACGGCAAACAGCTTTTCCTTCTTAAAATGAGCAGCAGAGAGGGGATTCCTTGTGCATTATGCTGATCACAGACTCATCAGTGTCATCCTTCAGGCTATTGCTTGACAAAGACTTCCAGCTATCAGAGACCCTGGTCGATGCTCTGGCCCCTTTCCAGAGCTCTCCTTGCCAGCACTAGCGTTGGGGCATCTTGGGACAAACCTGCTTAGAAACTCAGCCAGAAGAAATAGAGCCAGTGAATATGAGGATTATCCTTCAGCAAGGGTGGCTTTTGGTTTGCTGCACAGCCTCCAACGAGCTCTGCTGCTCCACTCATAGTCTTTGATTCATAGTCTGGATCAAAGCTGCAACCCTTCCCTCTTCCATGTCCCCAACCAGAGGGGTCCTCCACCTACCATTGTGGCAGACCAGGGCTTTTCAGACCTTGAGGTGAGCTGGCTGAGAAGGCCAGGTTGGCTGAAAGTAGTGACGTTTCTTTATAGCGTGAGCTTGCAGCCAGCTTTGCACCTGAGCTAGTATCCCTACAGGTTGAACAAGCACTGCTGCCCACATCAGAGCTGGGACAGGAACCTGTCCATGGGGATGAGGAGTGGGATAAAACGTGCTAGGGAGCTGTAGCCCAAGTCTGTTTGTGGTAGTAGGTAAATCGGGGCACAGGCTCAACACTGCCTGCAGTTGCCCGAGGTGTTGAAGTGCAAGCACAGCCTGTCACAGGCTGTCCAGCCTGCCCTAGCACTGTTCCATTATGCAGTGTGGGCCCCATTGCCCTCTCCCAATGGGAAGAGCACTTTATTTGCTCATACAGATGTATACTCCTTATAAAGAGGAGATAGTCTTGAAAACATTTAGAGAAACATTCCCTCTACAGTGTCATAGCACTAATGTTATTTATTTTCTTTTATTACAGCATATATATATATTTATATATGTACTGATTGTTGGCTGCTGCAGTGAGATACATTACATGCTGTAAACTGCTGGTGTTGAGTGCAGATTTGGCCCAAAGCTCTCATTTTTCTGCCATTTAAGAGGAAGCTTGAAAGAACTTTCTTTCAATTTTGATTTTCTTTTATAGGATTGACTTGCCTTGTCCCAGAGGCTGGTGGGGAAATCCCATCTGTGGCCCATGTAATTGTGAGACTAGTAAAGGGTTTGATTCTGATTGCAATAAGACCAATGGAGAATGCCACTGCAAGGTAAGCAAAAGAAACCAGTCAAGTCAAAATTTCTTTAGTTTAAAAAGTAACTATACCACTAATAACTACAACAAGTGAGTATCTGAGATAAAGTACACATAGTTGTGCTTTGTATCATATATATATATATATATATTTATCATATATATATATATATATGTGCACAGTGTAGTTAATCCTAAAACATTTTGCTGGCACCACCCTTTACAAAATCATACTGTGCAGCTCTTATCTTATTTGCATTTGGAAAGCAAAACTGAGAGGATGAAAGCCTGGCTCTGATCTCTCTGAAGTGCAGCCTGGTTTATCGGGGGAGATCAGACCAGGGTGCAGAGGAGTGCCAGTAGTGTTTTGTGTATCACAAGTGAGTAATAGCCATGAAACAGCTCAGGCCGGCTGGGTGAAGCTCTCCCCTGTGCAGTGGCCAGCAAAAGACCTAGCAGCTGGAGAGAGGTAAATAATATGAGAGGCTAAATGCTTTCCTCAGTGCTGGCTCTGTCGAGTTTAAGAGGAATTTGCCATGGACTGGCAGGGACAGACAGGGGACATGGGAGGGAAGGCGCCTCCCTGCTGAAGGTTTCACAAAGGACTTCTCACAATAGGTTTTACAATAGGCTCGAATGACATCAGAGAAGCTGGGCCTGTGCAGACGGGCAGCAGTGAATCTGGCCCCATATTCCTTTCCGAAATGCCAGCAGGACACAGAGCAACTGTTGCGTTAAATCGAGTCAGTGGGGTGCCAGCACCATGCTCTTGTGTAATTGTGTAATGCCTCAGATCAAAAGCATTTACAGATGCAATTTGAATACGTGATCATTGGTTGCTCTCCACCATGCAAATGGACAGTGCAAGAAGTTTCCTTACTGGCTTGTTCGTGTCATGTAAGAGTGGAATGGCAAAGCAGAGAAAACTGCAGATCCTCCAAGAATACATTTACTGTCACTGACAGCAAGTACACAAGGAGCAACGCGGGCCCTCCGCCTCCACTGCAAATGGTGATCCAAACCCCAGGTCTCTGCAGCACAGGGCAGCCCAGCCATCCCCCAGCACTCAGCTTTGCCTCTCCATGTTGCCTGGACTAACACAGCACACTTCCCATAGCAATTACATTTTCTGTTAATAGTAATACCATTATTATCCCATGCTTTGCAAAACTAGCCCTTTTGTGATGCACATGCTGCTAGAGGAGGATTTCAGAAATACAAGCAGTTTGGAATATAAGTCAAATCAAATACCTCATGTCTGTCATTTTGTTTTTTTCTAGGCAAATTACTACAGGCCCCAGAGCAGTGACACTTGCTACCCCTGCGATTGCTTCCCATCTGGCTCCCACACACGTGCCTGTGACATGGAGACAGGACAATGTCCCTGCAAACCCGGTGTCATAGGGCGGCAGTGCAACCGCTGCGACAACCCTTTTGCCGAAGTTACCATGAAGGGCTGTGAAGGTACCTGCTGTCCAGCAAGTGCTGCTGATCAGCAGGGCTGTAGTTGCAGGATCAGAGCTGCAGCGGGCAGATGGTGGTGCACAGCGGTGGGCATGCAGCTGCATCCCAGGGCACATGTGAGCCTGTCAGGGTGACTCCAGCAGGGGCAGTGGGAGCTGCAGCAGATTAAACATGCACCCCTCCTCCGAAGTCTGTGCCAGTATGACTCATAGGAGCTAGGGAAAAAGAAAAAAGCTCATATGTCTTTAATTTTCATCAAATAGAAATACAGCAAGATTAGGGGGTGAGAGCAAAACACTAATCCAAATTTTACTTGAAACCTGAGTTCATATGCCAGTGCAGCATTGTATTGCTGTGCTGCAGCTGAAGAGGCAGGTGAGAGTCCTCTCACCTTCTGCCCACAGAGGCTGTGCTGTGCACCTAGTGCCCTCTGCCTTTCTTTTCTGTCTTGCCCATCCTGCCTTTCCTCTCACCCACCCACCCTCCTCCTGTGATCAGCACAAAGCTGCTACAGCAACCATCTTACCACAGTGTGTGGGTGAAACGAAGGAGGAACGTTTTCCCACAATAAAGGAGCAGGCAGAGGTAGGCAGAGCCAAAATCCAGAGCCCCATAATCATCCTGAGCTCTACTCTGCCTGTACCTGTCTGCCTGCCCTGCTGGATAGGGAGCAGCTGATGGGTTACAGCTTGGAAGGCACTGCAGAGGACAGGTATACTGACAGTGCTTGGGAATTACAGGAAGGTCCTTTAGGCAGGTTGAAATATCTCCTTGTTGTGGTTTTTATCTTGTCAGAGAAATTGCATCATTTCTTTTTCTTCTTTCAGTAATTTATAATGGCTGTCCCAAAGCTTTTGAGGCTGGTATTTGGTGGCCACAGACCAAGTTTGGCCAGCCAGCTGCTGTGCCATGTCCTAAGGGATCAGTTGGTAAGTTCCCTGGGTAAAACATTAACTACTTTATCTACATGCCTGTTTGAGGGGAAAAAAAGAAAAAAAAAAAAGTGTACATAGAGAATGACATTAATTCATTTGGTCTAGAGATTACAGCATAGATCATGCATATCACAAGCAGAAAAATTTAGCTAGCTGAAACTCAAAAACTGTTAATTTGGAATAGTAGCAAAAAATAAATGCAAAAGTGCAGCAGATAAACTTATATCAAATACAGAAATCCTGTATCTGTTTTTTGAAAAAAGCACAGTCCAGTTTTCTATTTGCTCTATCAAGCAATTCTTACACACGTAACTTTTGGTTTCTGGTGATTTGTGTCTTTAGCGATACAGCTCCTCTGGGCAAAGATAAAATGAGGAAAATAATTTATGTGATGATTGCTTTACTGGCATCGGAGACTAATAAAGCTAAGAGTTACAACAGAACTCGTGTTGTTCCACCTAACATCTTTTCTCTAACCCATAAATCAGATGGCTGAAAAACACATTTTAAAAAGCACGAGCAAATGGCAACCTGCTTTTTCATATGTCCCTGAAAACTATCACATTTTTGAAAACAGAGTTCACGATCTTCTCTGAAGGCTGTTCTGTGGGAAATGAAACCTCTGTCTCATTTCTGGGCCCCGTAACTCTCTGCTGCAAGCTCTCCTCAGATTCAGTGGGTTTTAAATGGTTATGTGACTTCCCCAAATATTACTCAGGGGAGGTCACTGCCTGTAAGTGTGTAGAAAATTTGTGGGCAACAAGTTCCTGTTCTGAGGATATTAGGAGGTAGAATTGATTATTCTTTTTAATGAGTGAACAATAGTCACATTATTGAACAGTATAAAGTTGAATTAAAATAAGTTTTCTACACTGTTCTTGTGGTTGACCCCAGTGTCTCTTCTAGCAAACAGGCTAGAAGACGAGGGTATTTACAGAAATTGCATGTTTTAAGTGAATTTTACAGAACATTCAAAAAAAAGTAAGGTTTATAATAATGAATACTCAGATTAAGAATTCGAGTCTTAATTGTATTCACCTGATCATAGAAGAGAAATAATATAATTAGATAATTACAATTGTTTTTAGATATTAGTAATGGCTTAGACACATGCAATATGCTACGTGCAAGTTAACTAGCACAATGTAAATTTTGAATTTGATAACTTGAAATTCATTGTGAAGGAACCACAGCCAAGAATCATATTTTAAAATTATTTGACAAATAGTACAAAATAATAGGCTAAATTAAACAGTAAGCTGCTCACAGACCATTCACAAGTGGCAAAAGGCAATTATACGTGTTCGCTGGAGTGTTTATGTGTGCAGCATGCAAAGGTGCCAGCACATTTTGACACGAAGACACATTTTTCCAGGACGTCTTCCTACATAGGCTATTGTACAGAAATCTGAGCAGGGATGTGTTTTCAGAAATATTTAGGAAATGCACAATCTTTCTCATATTTGGTATAAATATAAATAAATAAATATAAATAAAATATAAATAAAAATTTGGTATAAAATTGCTGATTTCATTTGAGAACATTAGGGCAGCAAGGCTGAGAGTAGTTGGGTAGATCTTGAACCTTGCCTAACTTTTCTGTGAAGCCTGAGGAAAAAAATTCATGAAGATTAGCAGTCTTTAACTTTTCTCAGACAGAAATCCCAGTTTGGAAAGTGAAATACGTGCATAGCTCTAACAAACTTGAAAATGTAGGAAGTTTTGAAAGTCTATGATATTTGAAATCTGTGAAGATGTGCACAGCACAATTCAGGACATTGTTTATCATTAACGCTTTGTTTCCTTCAGGAAATGCAGTTCGCCATTGTAACATTGAGAAGGGCTGGCTGCCTCCTGAGCTTTTCAACTGTACCACCAGCACTTTTGTCGACCTAAAAGTCATGGTAAGCTGTGTTTTCTCAGTTTTGCCTTTATTTTGTAAATGATCAATTCAGACTCCAGTTTGATATCCCCGCACTCCGTCTTTTGACTGAGTCCCTCATTTCCCATCATGCTTTTCTGGGTCTCAGTTACATTTTCTCTTGAGTTCTGTCAACCCTTTCTCAAGACAAACACCATTTTCATTAAACAACTTATTTGTGGCAAAAATCTCTAAATTATGATTGTCTTTGTAACTAGAATGAAAAAGGAAAAAAAAACCAACATACATAGTTGGGTTTTTTTCTTCCTTCTTGTCTCTGATTCAGAATGAGAAGTTACACCACAATGAGACCAAGCTGGATGGAGACAAAACTATACGGATCGTGAGAGTGCTGCAGAATGCCACCAAATACACACAGAGCTTGTATGGCAATGATGTGAGGACAGCTTACCAGATGATGATCCGGGTCCTCCGATATGAGAGCCAGCAGCAAGGGTTTGACTTGGCAGCCACAAGGGACGTGGAATTCAATGAAGTAAGAGAGATACTGTGCTGAGCCTTTACAGTTTCCTTTAAAAGTTTTATAGCAAGGGATAATTAAACTTGACTTTGAGGTGGAGTGAATATTGTGTAATTGCTTAATCTGTTTCACAAATGAGTCGGTCTTCTCAGTTTGGAATGGAAGCTTGGTTCTGTGTGTGTATGTGCACACATGTGTATATAATACACATATCATAGAAAGAGCTGTTATAATAAATATCATTATAGTAACAACCAAAAGCAAAATTCCCCAAATGAAAAAATAATCAAGTTGTGTTATTCCTGAATCAAATAGCTTTGGGTTCCATATTCAGTTTTGTTGGAAAACCTGCTTAACGTGATCATTTTCATTTAAATGTTCATTGAACTAGCTCTGAGCTAGTTGCTGAATCTGAAGATTTCTTATAACTCAGTTTGAAAACATTTCAGTTGTGTTTATTAAAGAGTTGGTACATTGAAAGACACTTCATACTGTATTGTTATTTTAAGTGATTGAAGCACATACAAAAATGTGTTCCACAGGGCTTCTGTTAGTCAGAGCATTCATGAAATTATTAGCAAAGACCTGACCAGGTCTAGAGAACAAACTCTAGCACCCTCCATGTCTGGGGGAAACACATGGTTGTCGTGAAAACATGTGAGATACTGAGGAAGCTGGAAGTTTTCTGTGGTCTGAAAATGTGAAGGTTGGATGACCCATGTCAGGCTCGTAGAGCTCTCCTCATTGCCATGCGTGCTGCAGGATAGTGCTGTCCACACTTGCCAGTACTATTTCCAAGATCCCGACCGTGGCACAGCACAGAGTTCAAGCTAAATCATCCCGCTGGACCTGTGCTAGCAGAGCCCAGAGCTCAGGCACCAGCGTAGGGATGCTGGAACAACCCTCCATGGGCCGAGACTGGCCTCTGTGCTGGCCAAAGGTTGTCTGGCTCCCTTTGAAGGTGTGTGACACCCAGCTCACTGCTCATAGTGCTCCAGGAGGACCAGCCAGGTCAGGCAGATTTGGGGGGAAAAAAGGCCAAGCTGCACCTGAAGAGGATGTCCCTGGAGAGGTGGGAGCAGGAGGAAATGTGGCTGAGAAAACTCTTTAATGTCTTGGGCTGTACAGTCAACAAAAAGCATAGAATTTCTGAAACATTTAACATTTTAGGTGCACCAGATTTAATTTAAGAGATTCCGTTTTTCCTCTCCTAAGGAGACACTGTGCTGACAAACTTGTACCTGCAGGCTGTGGAGTGAATGAATTCCCCTGTTCAGATCTCGAGAAGAAACTTCATTTTAAGCATGTTCTGTTAAGTAAAAATAAGAACAATAAGCAAAAAAAAAAAATGGTTTGGAAATGTCTGCTTTAATTTATTATTCTCTGCACTTGGCACTGAAACTCATACAGATGATGTTTTCAAGAACTCCCTAAATGTTTTTTAGGATAGGGCAGGAATTGGAAAACTAATCAGTAAAGCTCATGAGAAAAAGAGGTAACATTCTAGGCTGAGAGAGCACAAGGGGAGAAGGATTTACTTTTTTTTATAGTCTCAGGTAGAAGCCTGAAAATAGGTGATAAAAAACCATAAATGACATTCACAAACACCGAGGAGACCTGGTACCAAGTACAGCATATGTCTCCTGGAGAACCATGTACTGCTTTCCACCCTAGGTAAAGGTAGTCATACTGGCAGCTCTTTTACCTCAGGGACACGCTTGCATACACTTAGAAAATATAGCATATTTTTCATCTGCTTCTAAATGAAGCCTATATATTGACCTTGGCTATTTTAGAGCTTGAGGTGATTAATTCCTACCATAATTTATGCAGATTTTACCTTAGTTATGAATTAAGTTTTGACACAACAATGTAGTTCGTATGTACACCAGGATCCAAAACTTCTTAGCACCTTTCCCATTTAAGCCATTTGACATTCTTTTCTGGGGTCTTCTTCCATTCACCCTGAGGGTCCCTTTGCATATTCTTATAAGAAAGGGCAGAAGGAGCAGGTCCTCAGCTAGAACTTCCTTTTTAACACTGTAAGCAACATAAAAATGAGGGGAGAACATGATTTAAGTTTTCTTATGTATTTTCAAGTTTGTATATGTAAGTTTATAAGTCCCTCTTGTCATTCTTCGCCATGCAGGTTGTCCTAGTAAAATAAAAATTTTTAAAAAATCAAAATAAAGGAGAAAGCAATATCGCTTTCTTTTGATTTTTAACATATAATTATTTTGATTTCTCTGGGGGAGTTCTTTAGTGTACATACCAAGCATTCTGCTTTTCTTGTCTCTCATCACTCCGAGACAAAGAAAACATAATTAGGTTTTCCTTCTGCATTTTCTTGCTTGGTTTCCTGTAATAAAGGGGAAAGAGAGTAGGCAGTTCTTACAGTCTCCAGTTTTGGCTTCATATGGCTTCAGTAGACCCTGCCTGCATTAACGTATCTCATTATACACTCACTGAGGCAGTAATGCCAATCATTTTCAATATTCCTCACTTGAAACCCAGCGTTTTGTTTGCTTCATAATTTAGGCTTGTACTTTGTTTCTCAGAATATTATCAAAGTGGGTAGTGCTCTACTGGACCCCAGCAATAAGGAGCACTGGGAGCAAATTCAGCGAACAGAGGGTGGCACCGCTCACCTGCTCAGACATTATGAGGAATATTTCAACAATGTGGCCCAGAACATGAAGAAAACCTACATGAGACCTTTTGTCATTGTTGCCACTAACATGAGTGAGTATCTGTGTTGAAAACTGCCATTTTGTATTAGAGCTCTAAAAATGTGCTGGATAGAGTTGCTAGCTATTTGTTTTAGTAGCACCCACTGAGAAACTATATACTTGGATTTTTCTAATCTAATTATTTCGTTCATTTCAAGTCAATTGAGCCTTGATCCATGTCTCTCAGTTGCCATGGGGGCCTCCTGGGACGTGTCTGATCTGTTTTCCTTCTGGGCTGTGCCATTGCTCTGTTCTATTTTGTTGTAGCCACAGTAGTGTACAGGTGGTAGGAAGGACAAAGTTGGTAAGTAAAGGTAAGGCCTTTTGAGACCACCTAGTATAGCTGAACATAGTAGATCATGTTCTTGAAAGAATCACACCATGAGCACCCAAAGAATTACTGCAATACAAAAAAAAACCCCAACCTACTACTGATCATAAACCTCTGATTTTCACATGTCTTCCTAGCCTGGAACCTATCCAGAAAATCATCTTCAGTAGAAATACCTGTGCTGAAAGGTATTTTCTCAGAATCACCCATCCAAGCCTTCAAACACACTCCCAGCCTTCCAAAAGCCACCATCAGAGCAAAATCCTTGGGATCCAAAATATCCTTAGAATTACACAATTATTTAGGTTGGAAAAGACCTTTAAGATCATCATGTCCAACTAAACCATGTCCCTAAGCACCACATCTACACGTCTCTTAAATACCTCCAGGGATGGTGACTCAACCACGTGAAGAAATTTTTCCCTAATATCCAATCTAAAACTCCCCTGGTGCAACTTGAGGCCATTTCCTCTCACTCTATCACTTGTTACTCAGGAGAAGAGAGCAACAACCACCTGGCTACAACCTCCTTTCAGGTCTTCCCTCAGCCTCCTTTCTCCAGACTAAACAACCCCAGTTCCCTCAGCCTCTCCTCATACAACATGTGCTCCAGAGCCTTCACCAGCTCTGTTGCCCTTCTTTGGACACACTCCAGCACCTCAGTGTCTTGCTTGTAGTGAAGGGCCCAAAACTAGACAAGTATTGGAGGTGCAGCCTCACCAGTGCCAAGTACACGGGGTCAATCACTTTGCTAGTTCTGCTGGCCACATTATTTCTGATCCAAGCCGGGATGCCATTGGCCTTCTTGGCCACCTGGGCACACTGCTGGCTCATATCCAGCTGACTGTCAACCAACACCCCCAGGTCCTTTTCCACCAGGCATCTTTCCAGCCCCTCCTGCCCAAGCCTGTAGTGTTGCATGGGGTGGTTGTGACCCAAGTGCAGGACCCAGCACTGAGCCTTGTTGAACATCATACAGCTGGCCTTGGCCCATTGATCCAGCCTGTCCAGATACCTCTGTAGATCCACCCTACCCTCGAGCAGATCAACACTCCCATGCAACTTGGTGTCATCTACAAACTTACTGAGGGTGCTCTTGATTCCCTCATCCAGATCATTGATAAAGATATTAAACAGAACTGGCCCCAATACTGAGCCCTG
Organism: Athene cunicularia; assembly: GCF_003259725.1. Taxonomy (NCBI): domain Eukaryota; kingdom Metazoa; phylum Chordata; class Aves; order Strigiformes; family Strigidae; genus Athene; species Athene cunicularia. Next base: position 66,390,719 of record NW_020799092.1, read on the forward strand.
GGGAACACCACTTGTGCCCAGGTGTGGGTCTAAACTGAGAAGGAAATATCAAATATACCAAGACACGTTCCCCACCTATCAAATTCCATGACTCCTCTGAACAGTGAATAGCAGCTCCTGCACTTTCAGGACTGTGATGTACATCACAGATGTCCCTGCCATATGCGTGCAAGTGAAGCACAGCAACCACAGCCTGGTCGAACTCTTTCCCCATTTTATTCCCTGCCCTCTCTATTTCATTTTCTCCCCAGGTACCAGCAGTCTGAGCTGATCAGGTGTTGGTGATAGTCCTGCTTGGAGTGGGAGGTGAGACTGAGCTGGGTGACCTTCAGAGGTCCCTCTCAAACAGCATTGCTGTCTGGTGTTTCTTTCAGAGATGGTCTAAATTTTTATCAGCCTGAACTTGTATTTAACTTTTCAAGCTGCTGCTGCTATTTCAGACCTGAAGAAGGGCTCTTGTGCCAAAAAACTTGTCTTATGCCAACTACACCCATTCGTATAAGAAGTGAATTTACCTTTGCATACAAAACCTTGTCCTGAGATTGCTTCACATCCACAGTGACAGGGGCAGGAAAAGCAAAGCATCAGACAGTCAAGCTACAAAGTTATAAAGTACTGTATCACCTCCAGGGGGGAAGGATTATCGTTGAACTAAGCCAAACTGAAATACCTTGATTTCTGTTTAATAAACGAAAACCAAAATATTTCCTTTTAATTCAGACTATCAGAATCAAAATATTTTCATCTTCACACTGAGAAAAAAAGTATGCTCAGTATTTTAACTGAACTAAGATTAAAACAAAAACCAGAATTTCTTGCAGGTTGTAAATCGTGATTTTCTTTGACCAGTTCTTCCTGAGTAAAAGGCGTGAGCCTTGGGAGGGATGAGGCAACTCTGGCCTGAAAGGGGTCTGTTTTCTTTTGAACAGTTTTGCCAGGTGAACATGGTGTTAATGGAGTTTTGTAGTGGCTCATCTGGGAGTTATTTGGAGACTAGGAAAGGAATGGGAATTTACAGATCTTAACTGGGATATTTCTTCATATAGAAACTTGCAGTGGAACACAGCTTTCAATGTAGGGTTACCCCCAGGACTTCCAGCTTCTCACTTTTATTAGAATATCTAAATTGGCACTCAATGACTTCTCTTAAATGGGAAAGTTCAAGCCAACTCAGCTGTTTTTAAATATTTTGGCAGTTAGACAACAGGCAGAGCTGATGAGGTGAGGCTGAGAGGAACTGCTAATGTAGAGGAAGGAGAACTAGATGAGAGGACTAAGGAATAGTACCAGGTCCAGATTATTTTCTTTGCTTAGCTGACTTTGCAATTTAACAGATGCAGAAGAATTATATTTCTGAAGTAGCAGATTTAGTTCTCCCTACAAGAAGCAAGTCTGAAATTGGAACATTCCATATCTATATTCCCAGTGTTTCCAGTAGTGTTTTCCTAGTGTGAGATACTCTCTTGTGAAATCCTTTCCACTGCAAAATAAATTGATATTTTGATAAATGTAACATAATGCTGACATGTAAGCTTTCAGTTATCATTTAAGGTAATAATTGAGAAAAACTAAATTTCACTTTGTATTTTGTGGTTTAAATGACTTCTCTACATTGTACAGATATTTTAACCTTCCAATCATGTTTCATTTTGTATCATATTTGAAAACATTTAAGTTTATTTTATGGGAAACTTTTTTCCCCCAGTTATTGCTGTTGACATCTTTGACAAGTCTAATTTCACGGGAGCTAGAATACCACGATTTCATGAAATTAAAGAAGATTATCCAAAAGATCTGGAGTCATCTGTTGTCTTCCCTGATACTTTGTTCAGACCTTCAGACAGGAAAGGTAAAACTCTTCTGCTGATGTTCAGAGGGCTCCTAAGGAGCGTGATTAATCCTTGCAAAGCAAAGTGGTACTAGGGTGAGAACAGGGCGACCATCTACACAAGTGAATATTATTTAAGGATGGAGCAGCTGTGCATACTTCTGAGGCATTTTGCCTGCCGGCAGTGACAGGAGTATGGGGGGGCTGCATAACTGGCTGTACCTGTCTATCAGGTCTCATTCACAGCCCCTCGAACCACCCTGTCAATGCAAGAGAAATGCTCTGCCTCAATTCCCAGCCGGGTAGGATGGGACAGCCACCTGGAGACTGCAGCCCCACCGCCACCTTCCCCTGGTCCCTGCAGAGAGGGAGGGAGGTGGTGGGAGAGATGGAGAATCCCAATCCAGGAGCAGAGCCATGTTACCAGAACTAGACAGCAATTAAAATTTTGAGCTGTGCAGGAAGATGGGCGATGAGGGAGAATACCTGGGGAAGTACCTGCTTGCAGTGTCTCCGAAGTACCCTGAGATTGCTGAGAGGAACCACAAGTTACCTTGGGCAAGAGAAGAGGGTAACCCAAAGTGCAATAATTTTACACATACCATGGCTGAATATCCTCTGAATGGGGAAATAGTGGCACTTGTGAAAATAACACATAACAATTAATAAGCTAATACAACTTTATGACTTCTTCATCAGAAACAGGGCACCTGCTTGTATGACTTGTATCTTTTCTGTAAGAAAAAGGGGAATGTGAATTTTAAGAGATAACTGCAAAAAATGAAAGCTCATTATGTGACAGAAATCCTGTGTGACCAGTTGGTGTATTCATGACACTAGCTTTGCTGTATATAAAGATACATGCAATTAAATAGCATGCATATTGTTTTAATTTTCTCAAATCATGCACAGAATATTTACATACTTAAGGATCTTCTAGTTTAGAAATGGCTTATTTTTTATCTAGACTAAATAGTTATGCATGACTCAGTGGTTACTTGATTACCAGCTGTATAACTATGAAATGTGCTAAAATTTTATTAAAAATATCAAATATACCATTAGCACTGTAAGCCTAGAGTTATAAAACCAGTAACGTTTCTGTATCTTTGCAAAGCAAAATTAACAGTTCAAGTGGTAGCTCCAAAGCTGTGTAGAAGGAATTTAATATTTGTGTTAATTCCATAGCAGTGCCTACAATGAAGCCTTTGAATCAAAAATTATCCTCTAAAGTGAACAGTGATGCACTAAGCCCTGAGGGTGCCTTTGCAAAGAGAAGGAAGCGACACCCAGATGATTCAACACATCATACTGTTGCTATGGTCATTATATACCGATCCTTGGGACACCTCCTGCCTGAAAACTATGATCCTGACCGAAGGAGCTTGAGGTAAACTTCAGACTTGTTTGTGAATTGTGCATATCCCTTCTTCCAGTTGCTCTGAGTGTGCAGGGGAGACAGAGCTGCTTTTTATACTGATCAAAGGTCATCTGTGCTGCAGTTGTCTCTTGTCCCCCTCTGGCACACTGTGAGAGAATAACCACGTCAGTAGTCCTGGCTGATGGTGCATCTCCTTCCCTTTCTGAGTGGAAGCGACTAGAAATCTTCTGTTTGCAGAACCTACCAAATCAGTGCTTTGCATTTTAATGTTTAGATCACTGTGCAATTTTTCTCCTTCTGCAGATTGCCAAATCGCCCTATTATTAACACACCAGTAGTGAGCACAGCCATTCATAGTGATGGGGAGCTTCCTCCCAACCTGGTGGAAAAGCCCATCATAGTGGAGTATGCCATGCTGGAAACAGAGGAGAGAACGAAGCCTGTCTGTGTCTTCTGGAATCATTCCATCACGTATGTCTCCTGCTTGCTTTAGGACTGTGCATGGCAACTGTCTCAGTAGCAGAGAGGTTATGCCCAGGAATATAATTCTGGAGGAAACTCCTTTTTGCTCAGTTTATTCAACTGGCGACTGATTTCTGGTGGAATAGAGCCATGTAGTCATTTCCTATCAACATGAAAAAAATTAAAATAATCATCATAACTCCTCAAACAAAGGATTAGCCATATGGTTTCTAACAAACCTGATGCAATCATGTCTTTCTGCAGGGTTCATTTTCACCCAGCAGTAATAATTCTCACAACCTCCTTGTGTTTGCTCATGCTTTTTGCCCACAGATGTATATCTGGACAGGCACAGTCCAACTCCAGAGCCGGAATTCATGGCTTATCTGAGGTTCCTAAATCAGGACTCTCATTGCCCCATGCCCTCTTTCTAGGAGGTCATCTCCAGGAGATGTTTTAGTTCTTACATAGGCTGAATCTTCTGTTACACTCCAGTGATTATGAACATGGCAAGCAGGCACCCACCCTTGATGCTTCAGCCAAGGTCAGTGCAAAAAATTGCAAAACCAAGTCTTCATGTTGGTAAAAAGGAGGACTGAGGTTTTGCAGATAGAATTATATGAGTAAAGATTATACATTTTCAATCTCAAATTTTTGAATTAAAAGTCAACCCAAAGACAGTTGCACTGATAAGAAGCAACTTACCTTTCATTCCATCAACTATTGTGGATTTGCTTTCATTTGTTTTAGTGAAGGAGGGAGAGGAAATACCCTCTTTGGGACCTTAGACTTCTTCCAGTTGTGAGGAGGCCATCGTAATACATAAGCAGAACATAAGGAGAAAGTATTTGACTCTAAGAGGGAAGTGTGAGGGAGAAGATTAAATGTTCTGAACATGGCTCATTTAGGTCTTTTTTATTCAGTAAAATTAAAGATACAGATATATTTTTCTTGAAAATACGAAAAAGGTTAAGAACTGTATATGCTTGTATGTGTTTTGTTGGGTTTATGTTATTGTGAAAACAGCATAGTCCTGTTGGAGATATTTCAAGAGCGGATAAAACAAAAGAAAATGTGTTGAGATGTAACTACATGTTCTGCATGTTATGATTTCACAATATTGCAACTATTACATATATAATGCAATTTTCAACCATAAAACCATGTATATAGTGAGAGGATAATATTGTCTGCCCAGGGTAAGAGACATAGCTGTTACTTGTTTCCTAACAACCCAAAAACTCTAGTAAACCTGTGGAAAAATCCATTAAAAGGCAATATCCCGTCCTGGAAATAAAAGAGCTAACTAACCTGGGAAATGTTTACCTCCTAGTCAAAAGCTTCAGGAGATTATATCATTTAAAAGATCGAAGAAGCTACAGAAGTCTGTTATGTTTGCAAAAATAAACCACTCCATTTTCCTGCATGTAAAGTAGTATATTGGATTGTACGTACAGATGATTCTGCCAATTGTGAGGGAATGGCAAGTCCTTTCTCATAAATTTTTAAACATCGTATGGACTTGAATAACTCATTAGCTCTAAAGTGATTCATATATTAGCTATTCGCTGGCAACTTCAGTGGCATTGTTGTCTGTATTGCATCTTCCTACAGCCACGGTTGAAAAGCAGCTCTTAAACTGCATGTAATGAAGGAATTTTTTTAAAGTGAGTACTTTTCAAGAGAAAGTGATATTAAAGCTGTTTAACAAATATTTTAGTGTTGAATGAAAAATATGTCATATCTAATTAAAGACTCAGTAACTACAAGACTATTTTTATTACTCATTAACTTCAGAATAGGATAATTAATATTAATACAAAATAATTTCTGAAGTCACTGGAGTTAACCAAGGCTGCATAGAGAAGAATCTTTAAGGGAGCATTTCCCCCCCAATGTTAATACAAGTTATCTCCTGATAAGAAATATTCTTTACCAATATTAACCTTTTCTCGTGTATTTTTCAGGTGAACTCTATAACAAAATCATTATTGCTGAAACATGTTTCCCATAAAAGCTCTACAAGTAGTGTCTAGATCTAGGGAAACAGAGGTGACTCAAAAACATGTACCTCTCTGTGGTTTTGTTACTTTTATCTTCATTAGACAGTCTGCAAGTTCTTCCCTGTATTGATAATGTGGTCACTAACCCAAAAGCACATTTAAAGAATTTTTTTTAAAACTCAAATGAGATTATAAAATGACAAAATTTGGTCAGAAAAGCCAGCTGTCATATCAGAAACTACTTTTTAATGCTTTTTAAGTTGATGATATGCTTTCAGGCAGGTGACAGCTGTAAATATTTCTGTCTTGGTGCTCACAGTCCTCTCTGGTTGCAGAGCGAGAGCTGCCCCGCAGAGCAGTATCAGCAGGAGGCAAGGGGAGATTGCTCTCAGAAAGGCCTTTTTTCCCCACAGGATTGGCGGGACAGGTGCCTGGTCCTCCAGGGGATGTGAGCTGTTTTCCAGAAACCAGAGCCATATCGCTTGCCAGTGTAACCATATAACCAGTTTTGCCGTCCTGATGGACATTTCAAAACGAGAGGTGAGTGATGTCAAGCTCATGATTTTTCAGGGCTTTGATTTTTGAGGGCTTTGATTCAGAACTGGAGCTTGAACTTTGAGCGTGACTCAGAGCGTCGGCACTGGGTCGATCCCATGTTGCGGTGTGTCTGGAATGCGTTGCTCCATGCTTGCCAGTACCCACCATTGGGTCTGCTGAAAGAAGCTTCTGCCTGGCTGATGCACCCCTGGATGTTGCCTGTACACACTCAACATGTTGAGTGATTTAAGAGGTGACATCATTCACTCACTCCTGTTGGTCCTGAAGCAAATCAGTATATTGACTCAGTAGTAATGAAAACATTGACATTCTAAGCAGCAGGTTTGATTGGAGGAAAAGAAGGAAAACCTCACCGAGGTTCTGTCTGTGTTTCTATAGAATGGGGAGGTGCTTCCTCTGAAGATCGTCACTTACACAACCGTATCCATCTCACTGGTGGCTTTGCTGATCACCTTCATACTGCTGGTCCTGATCCGCACCCTACGTTCCAACTTGCACAGTATCCACAAAAACCTGGTGGCTGCCCTTTTCTTCTCTGAGCTTGTCTTTCTTATTGGAATCAACCAGACTGAAAACCCGGTAAGAGTTATTCTGTGCTTATTGCTTTAAATCAGGGAGTTCATATTGCGACTTTTACCTGTTCTCCTCTGTTTCATGTTCTCTTCTTTTTTACTTCTGTTTGGCCTTGACAGTCATTCGAAAAACATCAGACTCTTAATATATTCTTGTGTGTTTTACGTGATTAATAGTAATGCCAGGAGATAGGGCTATATCTTATTTTCAGAGAATATATGACAGCAGCCCTGTTGAAGGCTTATGCCAGGAACTGCACCCTGAATACTGATTTTTTCCTTCCTTTCCATCAGTTTTCTGTCTTGCTTCATCTGTTCAGCAGGAAGCTCTTCAGTTTCTTCTGCCACAGGTACCTCACAAGCCCAAACAGCTCCTGGTGTTGGCTGGTAGGTTGTCAACTATGTGTTGCTGTGCAGGTGTCAGTACACATGTTGTACACCCACCATGGCCATTCTGGAGAAGCCACTTGCCAGGTGTGGGACAGCTTGCTATATCCAAGAATCAGAAGGAAACCTGTCGCTTTGCTTTGTGCCTTCCAGCCACGGTGCTGTTTTCAGCCCATCATCTCTGTTACCAAAGCCTAGTGCAGACACCTCCAGCATTGTGCATGTCAAGAAACACAAGCTATGAATGGACTGAATATATGCCACACATGAAGCATGTATGTTCTGTACCTACGACCTCATTGCTATCTCAACTGTATAGCATTATATTTATTATTGCTGCTGATTTTTAGTAACAGCTGTCTCAAAAGTCATGGTTGCCATGCAGACAGGTAGGAGACAAGCAGGCAAGGGTTCTAGCACTGCCAAGTTTCAGTCACCTGTACCAAATGTGCAGCAGACAGATGAGACATGATATGCAATAAAAAAAATGTCCTTAACAAATATAAAGAATATTCAAAATGTTAGCGTAGGGATTATCTGAACACTCTGAAGAAAATCCATTACTGTACATGTTTCAATCTAAATTTTGAGAGGGAACTACAATCTTGAGATGAAAACACATGAAAAAAAAGAACCATGCTGATTCCACATTGTCCAAGCAGCAGAAGTGGGAGAATATACCTACATTCAATGAGCATCATCACAGCTATGGTAATGACACCATGGTGCCTAACCACACAGCCTAACTTGCTCTATAACTTAAGCCTAAAGTGTCACACTGGTTTCTAATATCCATTTGAGTTATAACATACATTCTAGAAAGTATCTGACCTTGACTAATTTCAGCTTCCAGTAACTGAGTGTTATCAAGGCCTTTTCCTAGTAAATTTGAGAGACCTCTCCTATAAAAATTTTCTTCCCAGGAAGCCTGTGTTCAATAGTATTTCTTTTGGAAAACTAAATAAAATTAAGCTGCTTAAATTCTTCAGTTTCTAAGATTCAGGTTACTCTGTTGCCTTTCTTCTGGGCTTTCTTCCACCACTTTAACCTTTTGAAAAATTGTGAGTGCTAAACTGGGTAAAGCTTTCCAGCTGGTTGTGTCACTTCCAGTCCCATATTCCGATATTCTCCTGCACTGGGAACTGCAGTCCCTTCTCTTCTGCTATGGTGAGATCTTCTGCAGTGATCTGCCCTCTGGGGTATGGTCTCACATCATGTGTGACCCATGTTGGTTTTGTTTTATAATATACGAGTTTGCATATTAAAATAACTTTGCTCAAATGAACTCACCTTACCAGCTGATACACAGCACTCCATGTAACTTCACCTTTCCAGTTCTTTCTTGAGTACACCACTCATTTTTCACTGCATTTCACTAGCAAGGAGTTCATACTCTTTTTCTCTGACATGAATACTGAGGAGCAGTGGGCCAAGCCCACATCCCTGCAGAATCTCACCAGAATTTATGCAGTAAATGATGGCTCCTCATTTCCAGGTTCCTTTCACAATATCGTGAAGCACCAAGCAAAGGTTTATAAGAGTAATAAACCAGTTCATTGTAACAATACCACAACTACTAATGGTCGTACTTGGTGAGACTGTTCTCCTTTGCTTCTTCTCATTTTTATGCTTTGGGGCTTATGGCATGATCATGTCCTGTAGTGTTCCAGGACTCAGTAAAACGCCCCAAAGCTTTAACCCCCTTACAAAGACCTTTAAGTTACAGAATATATTTCATATGGCAGAAAGCCGCTCCTTAAAGCCTACCCAGTCAATTTGAGAAGTTAGGAGGGCTGTAAGCCATGTCTGCTTGAGACAATTATTCATCTGTCTGTATGGAATGAAAGTTGTCTAACGAGTCATGCACTGATGAACATAAAGAAGTAAAGAATGCTGGAGCACAAATAATGCTGCGCTGCTTGGCACCCAGCCTGGCTTTTATGGGTTTCTGTAAATTAACAGTCACATTTTTGGGTGAGGTTTTAATCTTTCCCTGGACTATTGATAGAAAGTGATTTATTTTCTTTCTTACCTGAAAAAGGTAATGTTCAGGGCAGCAGTCTACTCATATGCATGTGCGAGTAGGAACAAAAAAAGCACTGCTTACATAGAGGGAAGAAAGGTCTTTTATTTGGTGAGCCACATTTTCAATAACACTTGGTGTTATAATAAAGCTGATGCAGTAAGTGAATCCAGAAATTTGGCAGTCTTTGTATGATTCCTTCATTCGGCAAAGTTAAACAGGGAAACCTACATTTCTGAGCATTATACCATGAAAAAACACTAAAAAGTCATGCCAAAATCTGAAAGCAGAGTCAGTGATGCACAGGAACAAAAGGTTCCAAAACACAATGTAAAACATTTTGAAACAAAAGTTGAATTGTTACACAAAGTGCTCTTAATTCAAGTCTATCAGCATATCCTTGGCAAAATCCTTTGCTTTGCTTCTGAAAGGGTAAAGTTAATGGTGAGATTTCAATTCAGGTGTCGGATGCTTGTGGTCAATCCTGTTTTCACCCATCTAACTGTTAAATTGGGAGGGGAAGCTGATTAGCAGATATTACAGAAATGCAAATCTGTGAAGGTCAGAAGTTTCAAGGTGGCCATTTGGTCACAAAGATGACTGCAGCTACCAGTTTGCACACTGTAGCTGTTACTCTTAAGGACCCGGTCTCTTTGGTTTCAGCAGGTCCTTCATTTTTGCTGCTCTCAGCCTGACAGAGCTGAGTGGTCCACTTTGTGATGCTGATGTAGTAGAAGAACCAGATCCAAACCTGGGCCTAGAAGCTCCCCTTGATCCTAGCCAAAGACATGAACTACCAGGCCACTAGCCTGATTTCTGCTGGTCCTCATGACTTCTGTGCCTGACTGCAAGTAGCACAGCCTCAAGAGGAAGGTAGAGCCAAGCATTTCTGGACCCAGAATATCCTGCAGCCTGGCGATTAGAGCGGTTTTCTGCAGTGGATAAGAAGTGGGTTAACCCCTCTGCTCAAGCCAGGTAGAGCCTAGAAGCTGCTCTTCCACTTTGTAATCAAATACTCTGATTTTGACATTAAGTAAAACATTGGTCTGCAGAGGAGGTGGTGATCTGCTTCTGTCTGCATCATTTTAGTCCAGTGCAAGGCAGCCTCCATGACTTGAAGTGCAGATGTGCAGGGTCTGCAGGGTTCATCAGTGAAGGGCAAAGCTGCAAGGACAAAAGAGATGGCCACTGCCTTACCCCATGGATGCATCCACAGTCTTGCTTCTCAGGGTTTTTTTTGAAAAAAGAGCCCAAGAAAAGGAGCTATAGATGGAACAGACCTTTTCAGACCCATGACACAAATACATAGAAGACTATTTGTGAGACTGACATTTAATTTAACTGATAAGAAAATCCCTCAAAGAAAGGCTGGGTTCCTTTGGTTCAAGTCTACAGATCATCCATTGCTCATATCCAGCACATTCACTTTTCCTGGGCTGTAGCTTCATAGATTTCTGTCCCCAGAAGTAGATTTTTTTGAGCAAGAAGAATTTTCTCAGGGACTGGTCCTAAACTCACCTAAGATCTTCTCACACCTCTCCTCCACCTCTGCCAAATACAAGGAGAGTTTCTTTGTACTTTTTTATCTACTAATACCAGGCACAAAACATGGTCTACTTTAAAACAAAACAAAACTGTACCAAAATAGCACACTTTCCTTGGAGACAGTTCTCTCTCAAGTAGCAGAAAAACCTATAGGATTGCTCTTGATGTGGACATGGGAGACACCGAATCAGTGCAGGGCTGAGGGTGGCCATTCTCAGAAGCAATTTGTTGGCTTTGCAGTGAGACTGGTTTGGCTGATGCAGTTAAACACACTGTGGCTGAATTTGGTGTAGTGGCATTGTGCAAGCGAGACTTAGCTGAGGCAGGGCAAAGGGGTCTGCAGCCTCCATAGAAGCATCCCCACCTCCTGCTTTGCACCAGAAGAGCCACAAGCTCTGCCAGCCCTGCCCCTCCTGTGAGCAGAACTAATTCAATCAACCAAAAATCCTTACCTTTTTAGCAAATATGCACAGAGAAAATAGCCACAGAATGTGGAGGGCAAGGGCAATGACCAAAAACATGTTGGGTTGATAGGGTAAAACTGAATCAGGCTCAGAACAGGCCACATGATTTTTTTTTTTTTAAAAAAAAAACAAACAAACCTTTCACAATATGAACAGCTTTTCTAAAACTCTGAAAAACTTAATTAATGGCAGTGTATTTGTTCTGCCAAAACCTTTTTGTTACACTTACCTTTAGCTGCAGGGGGGACCCAGTGACTCACCAGATTGTGATTCAGAAGAGCAACTGTAATTTCCCTGCCCTTTCCCTTCTGCAGTTCGTGTGTACCGTGATTGCCATCCTCCTGCATTATTTCTACATGAGCACCTTTGCATGGATGTTTGTGGAACAGCTCCACATATACCGGATGCTGACTGAAGTGAGGAACATCAACTTTGGGCACATGCGGTTCTACTACGTTGTTGGATGGGGCATTCCTGCCATCATAACAGGTACCCTCAACCATCCCAAAACAGCTTCGTTTCCCTTCCCTGCCATCTTCACTAGCCAGATTGAGGAAAGTTGCTCCATCCCCTAGACAGGTATGGGTGCACTCAACTACCGCTGTCACTTCAGTCTTTTCCTGAACAGAGGCAACACCAGATCATGTCTAGCAGAAGTCAGCCTGAATTTTGCAGATCTGTGTACCGCATGTCTGTTTCCCCATTTGAAGTGATACTGAGAGTTTTACAGTAACATAAACATAACTGCACCCAGATTAAAACAGGAGTTGATATTATTGCCTGGGAATAACAGTATTTTTATTTTAACAACTTTGCCAGTAGCCGTCGGAAATTTTCCTTCCCTGTGCTGGTGCCCTGGGATATGGGCATGCAGTCTCTTGGGGAGGTAGCTGCAGTGGCTTCAGACGCACTGCTGCCCACAGGACATTCCTGCCCTTCACTGGACATTCCTGTTGCCTACCCTCGACCAGCAGTAAATGCTCCCTGAAGGGGATTTCAGTAGTTCTATTTAGTTGGAATAAAAATGAGCTGGGAATACTCAAGCAGCCTTTTACTTCATTTCAGATACAAAAGCAATAACTTCCAGTTGAGGAAAAGTGGTGAAAAGCTGGTGGCAGTAATCTTCTAAATCGTTCCAGGGTGATCCACAGGAGCACATCCATCTCCACCCTCACCATGCCTATTTTTGCAATCAGACATTTCCAGTCTACCCTAAGCACATGGTGCTGCATTAATTCAGGCAGACAGCTCCTTGGGAAATACGCTTCGCAGAACAGTTGGAGCGGGGTTTTTTGGTTCATCTATTTCAGCATGTATCTGTTGCCATATGGGAAATCGGATCATAGGCAGACAGTTAACTTTTATCCAATTACTTTTATTTTTACAGATAACAACATACTGTCAGCAATGGCAGAGGTTTAGATGTCTCTCAGATCAAACAAATAGCTATCACTCATACACACTTGCAAAAATGCTATGGAACAAGTTAGACCTGAAAATATATGGGTTTTTTTTCTGTGTGACTTAAGAAAGTGTAATACAGTGTAGGTTAGTACAGGTTAGTTCTTTCTCCAGAGAGAGCTGATAAGTTTTTCCATATGACCTTGTGCATAAATAATTTCTACTTCTATCAATTTATCCAGAACACAGTGGAAAGCACAGCCCAGAAGCCTCTGCCACTCTAGACATATCCCTGACCTTTTAAATAGAAATCGTCCTTGAACTTCTAAACCATTTCAGACCTGAGTCACTTTTATCAGTGCATACAGGACTACTGCAGTATATTAAGGAACGTTTAAGTGCAGTCAGATAATTGGCAGCATCATTTCTAGTAGAAAAGAAGTATCATTAAATAAAAATAAATAATTTTAATTTCAGAACACCTAACTCTTAGAAGACTTTTGTCAGCAGGATTTTCTGTTTCATGCTTAGTTTCTCTCCTGAATTTTAAATTAATTCAGACCTTCTCAACAGCAGTATTACGCAATCTAAATACCGTTTTTACATTTTTCTACTTAGATATTGTTGTCTGTGATATGGAACTGTTTTACACTTTCAAAACCATGAGTTATGGTTCCAGTTTGTCTCCTGTAATTTAACTTCTGAATCTGCTGAATTTGCAGTTCAGTAATTTGCAGTTTAAATGAAAAGTCAGATCCTTATTACTGAGCAACTCAGAGGATTTTGTGAAACAAAGGGTAAAGAAAACCAAGCCTTTAGTTTGCCCTTCCAGATTTAGAAATCATCTGAAGAGAAAATTATTTAATCATAAATAGCATAAATTGGGATTTCTTACCCCAAAAAACATTGTTACTGTACATATTTTAAATAAGCTTCTTTTATAAATTTTAAATTTTAATATCTAAACAGTAAAAGGGTTCCAGATTCATAAGATGCATCTTAAACATGATTTCTTTTGAATTGTTTTATGAGGGAAGGATTGTGTATGTTTCTTAATAGTGGAAAAGTCTAGATATGGGAAGAAATTTTAACCTTGGACATCCAAAGGACTTTTTTGTTTTATTTGAAAGATAAATATCTAGCCCATTTTATCTTTATCATAGTTATTCTGAAAAAAAAAAAAAATCTGCAGTAACGGTGGCTTTACTCTGTTTTGTTTTGGGTTTTTTTTTCTGTTTTCCATGCTTAAACTGATATTCAGTTCAAGCAGGGACATAGTCGCCCTAAGGCATCTGTGATTGGACCGGGCTGCTTGCAGAAGGGAACCTTGACATTTAGGGGGGTGGGCGAGAAAACTTAGCAAAATGTTTACAGAGGGAACACCCCAGCAAGGAAGAACCACATTTAATCACAGCATAGAAAAGCAAATTGCCATGAATAGAAATAGGATGGAAGTTGGAAGAAGGCTTACTGCCATTATAAGAATGCATATCTGGAATATTCCTCCATGGGGAGTGATAGTGTAGCATTTTAAAATGCAGTTTGATCCATCTAGGAGAGGGATTTTATGACTTCCTTGCCTCAGGAGCAAAGGGATGCGTTTGGCACGCAACGAGACCCCTCCAGTTCTTCATGGCACCACACTATCTGGTTAGCATATTTGTGCTCTAACTGCTTTGCCATGGAGACTGCAGTGCTCATGTTGAAACAGATTCTTACATAGCCCTAAACCCAATATCCCCCAGAAAATGGCACTTTCCAAATCTGCTGTTTGCTGAGAATACTAAGCAAGGCGATGGGTCAGGAGAGAGGTGGGACTGACCCACAGTTGCCTGAGTCACACACGGCTGCTGAGCCCACAGGAGCTCAGAAGGGTTGAAACATGCCCCTCTGGCAGCACCTCCCCATGGCACGCTCTTGGCACACTCCTGGGATGGGTGCTGGTCCCCACAGGATGCTTGGCCGTAGGACCAGCCCCAGTTCCTGCAAACATCAGTTTGCTATCACATAGCCTGCACACTCAGTCTGCTCAGGACAGCCAGGCTGCAGCATTTAATTGGCATGCCAAAACGATTCTCTATATTACACTGCACTGCTTAATTCTGCCTTTGGGTAAAGTGTATTTCACATATTGTTGACTGCAGTAAAATTTGAACCATGTACCTGAAGACTGCAATTTGCCCTATTTGTTTAATGGACAACTTTAGGGTAGGATTTTGAGAGTGAAAAAATGTTGCTGTCTGCCAATTACTCTTAGAGCCAGATGTTTGGTCAAACTGTAGTTTAAATCAAGTCCCACTAATGGCAAAATCGAGTCCTGGGAAACAGACTGCGTTTGTTGCATCTGTATAAAATACTTTATGGTCCCTTAATCATTTATGGCTAATTCTTTCTGGATGGCAACTGCTGAAGGGGTTGGTGGAAGGGCCGATGGGAGCAGGGAGGGAGACCAGTCCTATCTCATTCCACATTTCAGAGAAAACAGATCCAATATCCACTGCTTTGCCAAATAGCCATTTTAATTTTCATAGACTGTGGGCCTGTACCAGATGTGAATATTGGCTGTGGGCCACCTTTAAGCAGCATGAGTGAAACACAGATACCTCTCCCTTTTTCAGTGTCTTTTTATCTAAGCACGCGGCTTTGGTTCAAAAAAGGCATTTATTAATGTACATGTATTCTAGCAGAGAACAGCACTGCCATCAACCTTGGCTGCCTCGTTGAGTCAGGACATACGCTCTAACACAGTAGGTGCCCTCAATGCCAAGACAACATGCTGCAGCCGTTTACCATATGTCATTGGCCATAGGCTTCGTAGGGATCAATTTCTGTGTCTTGAAGAAGGAAGATCTCTCTGCAGATGGGGTGCACCTGTTTCAAAAGGGGAAAAGGATCTTTGCACAAGAGTTAGCAGTGCTCACTGAAAGAGCTTTAATCTAGATTTGAAGGGGGAAAGGGATAAAACCAGACTTGCTAGAGAGAAGCCTGGGGGCAGCACACCAATGTTTGAAGGATGATGTGCTAGCAAGGTCCTTCAGTCTGCCATTTCAGTGTAGGTAGGGGACGGAGATCCATACAATGGCAAGACACAGGTTACTGATGTGTTAGAAACCATGAAAGTGCCTGAGAACAGTCATGTAGGAATTGGGCTTTTTTCCCTCAAAAATGTGGCAGGATCCAACTGAAGTGCATCTACACCAAAGCACACAGCATGGGCGGCAAACAGGAGCTGGGAGCCATTGTGAAGTGGGAAAACTATGATATAGCTGCAATTACAGAAACGTGGAGGGATGACTCATACAACTGGAGTGCTACAATGGATAGCTATAAACTCTTTAGAAGGGATAGGCAAGGCAGGAGAGGCAGTGGGGTAGCCCCCTGTGTATTAGGGAGTGTTTTGACTGTCTAGAGCTTGATGACGGTGACAACAAGGTTGAATGTTTATGGGTAGGAACCAGGGGGAAGGCCGAAAAACAACCAGATATCATGGTAGGAGTCTGTTACAGGCCACCCAACCAGAATGAAGAGGCAGACAAAATATCCTGTAAGCAGCTGAGAGAAGTCTTACAGTCATTAGCCCTTGTTTTTGTGGGGGACTTCAACTTATCGGATGTCTGCTGGAAATACAGTACAGTGGAGAGGAAACAGTCTAGGAGGATCATGGAGTGTGTGGAAGATAACTTCCTAACACAGCTGGTGAGTGAGCCAGCTAGGGAAGGTGCCCCACTGGACCTGTTGTTTATGAACAGAGAAGGACTTGCTAATGATATGATGGTTGGAGGCCATCTTGGGCATAACGATCACAAAATGATCGAGTTTCTGAATCTCAGAGAAGTAAGGGCGGGGGGTTCAGCAGAACTGCTAGCTTGGACTTCCAGAGGGCAGACTTTGGCCTGTTTAGGAGCCTGATTGACAAAATCCCTTGGGAGGCAGTCCTGAAGGGCACAGGAGTCCAAGAAGGCTGGACATTCTTCAAGAAGGAAATCTTACAAGCACAGGAGCAGGCTGTCCCCATGTGCCGAAAGACAAGATGGCAGGGAAGACAGGCCTGACTGAACAGAGAGCTTTGGCTGAAACTCAAGGAAAAAAAAGAGAGTTTATGACCTCTGGAAGAAGGAGCAGGCAACTCAGAATGTCATGACGTTATGCAGGAGAAAATTAGAAGGGCCAAAGCCTAACTAGGACTTAATGTGGCTACTGCTGTAAAAGATAGTAAAAAATGTTTCTATAAATACATCAGCAGCAAAAGGAGAACTGAGGAGAATCTCCATCCTTTATTGCATGCAGGGGGAAACATAGTGAGAAAGGATGAGGAAAAGGCTGAGGTACCTTTTTTGCCTCAGTCTTTAATAGTAAGACCAGTTGTTCTCAGGGTTCCCAGCCCCCTGATGGAGCTGACGGAAGTGCTCACCAAGCCACTTTCCATCATTTATCAGTAGTCCTGGCTAACCTAGGAGGTCCCAGTTGACTGGAGGTTAGAAATGTGACACCCATCTACAAGAATGACTGGAAGGAGGATTCAGGGAACTACAGGCCTGTCAGTCTGACCTCAGTCCCAGGGAAGGTTATGAGGCAGATCAACCTGAGTGCCATCACGTGACACATACAGGACAACCACATGATTAGGGCGAATCAGCATGGGTTTCTTGAAGGCAGGTCCTGCTTGACTAACCTGATATCTTTCTATGACAAGATGACCCACTTAGTAGATGAGGGAAAGGCTATGCATGTTGTCTACCTAGGCTTTAGTAAAGCCATTTCCACAGCATTCTCCTGGAGAAACTGAGTGCTCATGACTTGGTCAAGCACACACTTCACTAGGTTAAAAACTGTCTGGATGGCCAGGCCCAAAGAGTGGTGGTGAATGGAGTTAAATCCAGTTGGTGGCTAGTCACAAGTGGTGTTCCCCAGGGCTCAGTATTGGGGCCAGTTCTGTTTAATATCTTTATCAGTGATCTGGATGAGGGAATCAAGAGCACCCTCAGTAAGTTTGTAGATGACACCAAGTTGGGTGGGAGTGTTGATCTGCTCGAGGGTAGGGAGGATCTACAGAAGCATCTGGACAGGCTGGATCAATGGACCAAGGACCGTGACGTTCTTCAAGACCAAGTGCTGGGTCCTGCACTTGGGTCACAACCACCCCATGCAACGCTACAGGCTTGGGCAGGAGAGGCTGGAAAGATGCCTGGTGGAAAAGGACCTGGGGGTGTTGGTTGACAGCCAGCTGGATATGAGCCAGCAGTGTGCCCAGGTGGCCAAGAAAGCCAATGACATTCTGGCTTGGATCAGAAATAGCGTGGCCAGCAGGGACAAGGAAATTATTGTTTCCCATTACTCAGGACTGGTGAGGCCGCACCTCAAATACTGTGTTCAGTTTTGAACCCTTCACTACAGAAAGACATTGAGGTGCTGGAGTGTGTCCAAACAAAGGCAACAGAGCTGGTGAAGTGTCTAGAGCACATGTTGTACGAGGAGTGGCTGAGGGAACTGGGGTTGTTTAGCCTGGAGAAAGGAGGCTGAGGGGAGACCTCATCACTCTCTACAACTACACGAAAAGAGATTGTAGCCAGGTGGTTGTTGCTCTCTTCTCCCAAGTAACAAGTGATAGAGTGAGAGGAGATGGCCTCAAGTTACACCAGCGGAGTTTTAGATTGGATATTAGGGAAAAATTTCTTCACGGAAAGGGTTGTCAAGCATTGAACAGGTTGCCTGGGGAAGTGGCTGAGTCACCATCCCTGGAGGTATTTAAGAGACATGTAGATGTTGTGCTTAGGGACATGGTTTAGTGGTGGACTTGGCATAGTTAGGTTAATGGTTGGACTTGATGATCCAACATAAAT
Organism: Athene cunicularia; assembly: GCF_003259725.1. NCBI lineage: Eukaryota > Metazoa > Chordata > Aves > Strigiformes > Strigidae > Athene > Athene cunicularia. Next base: position 66,409,183 of record NW_020799092.1, read on the forward strand.
GTTTCTATGATTCTGTGATTTTGCAGGTCAAAGGCAGCAATCCCAGTCCATTGCCATAAGGGCAAGGTGTAGGTCACCAAATCAGGCAGCACTGTAAATCAGCAGGTGGAGGTTGGGCTCAGAGACTCCCTTGAAATTGTCCAGGATTTTAAAAATAAAACAATAAAAGGTGTGTTCTTAACTCAATTGCCTTGGGGGCGTTAGCAGACTCCATTTCAAACAGTGCTGAAAGCAAGAAGAGATACCTGAGATGGCAGCTCAAAATGAATCCCACCTGAGCTCAAGTGGTTAACTCCTGTGAGTTCCCAGGTTCCTTTGTCTCTGGTGTTTAATTAGCAACAGCAAGCTCACAGCAGTTAAGAATGCACTTCTTTTTGTAGTATAGACATCTCCCCAGTTATGATTCATGTCATTCTGCTGCGTAGGCTTATTGAAATTCCTCAACATGTCACTCACCCTCAAGGCTTCATCACAGTATGTGAGTATGACTATAAAACTTCTGAAACAGAATTAATTTGGGACTTACATTTAGTCATTTTTATGCAGCTGAACTTTGCTCTGGTAGGCAAAACTCAGTATCATTTAATACAGAGTGACTAGCATAAAAGCTTTGATTTACAAAAGTTTTATTTCAATATTTGCCTTGATTTTGACTTCCCAGACTGTCCCGTTAAACACATTTTGCTGTTACCGTTTCATTTATCACACAGTGATTTGAAAATGTGCCTGGTTACATAGAAGTTATCAGCAGCACCTTTCTGATATACTTTCTCTCCATTTTGTGACCCAGGGCTTGCTGTTGGTCTGGATCCACAAGGCTATGGAAACCCTGATTTCTGCTGGTTGTCTGTTCATGACACCCTTATCTGGAGTTTCGCTGGGCCCATCGTAATTGTTGTAGTTGTAAGTATGGTGGAGTTGGCATCCGGAGCTGTATCTTCCTTACTGCTACCTTTTCTTCTATGTTTTATCAAACAGCAGTCATAATTACATTTGAAGACAATGTACTTGAGAATTCCTCTTTTGCTTAAACAGATAAGACATGAGCTGAGCTCCTGGAAATCAGAGGAATGCTTGTCAGTGCAAAGATCACTTTGTGGAGCCTTTGTTCCATGTTTGAAGGGTTGGTCAGTGAACTTTTTAAACAAATCAACAAAATGACCCATAACAAGTCACTTCATCCAGAAGTCCGAAAGCAATATTAAATAATTCTAGTTTCTAGAATTTAAAAGAATGGGCTGGTGTTTAACTTCTCCCTTAAGGCTTCCCGCAGTAACAGAGCACCAGAAGATAAACATTTTTCGTGTGGCTCTATCCTGAATGCAAATGCAGTTCTGGTCTCCTCATCTCAAAAAGTATGAAGGAGACCTGGAAGCAGTGTAGACTGGGGACACAAGTCATCAGAGACATGGGACAACCCCCACTGGAGGACCAACCAAGTGGACTGGGAACCTTCAGCTTAGAGAAGAGAAAGCTACAGAGAAGGGGAAGGAAAAAGCCTGTAATAGCATGGTGGTCTGGAGAAAATTACTGTGGAGCTAACTGCTCAGGGTCTTTTCTAACACAAACAGTAGCAGAGGTGGCAGATTCAGAACAAACAGGATGAGCTGCATCGTTTTTCAACAGCGAATTAAGTTTAGAACTCCTGGAAACAGGACAATGGCAGTGGTAAAGCTCTGCATGGTTTCAGAAGTGATTAAGTGCAAATGCACCACCCCACGTAGTACATCCCAGCTGTGGAAATCAGTGGAGGCTAGAGGAGTATTCAGAGGAATTAGCACTATATGCTTGCTCTGTTACTGTATTCCTATATTCTGGTTTGGCCCAGCTGAAACAAGGTGCTGGGCTGAGTGGACCCTGGTCTGGACAAGGACAGCCATTCTTCAGTTTTTAACTTTCAATCAAGCCTGTTTGTGTAGGGCTGCCTTACTGAGTTTCATCCAGATCAAATCCCAGGATTGTCTTGACTATGTTGGCTTCAAATGAGATGCATCTTGGAACTTAAAGACCTGTAAATTGAAGGAAAAATATTCTTGGCACCATAAACCATTTTAGGATAAAAATTGCATTTCCATTGAAAACTGAGCTCTAACAAATGTGCAGAAGTAATCCATGCTGTTATTTCAATTTCCCTTTCAGATAAACACTGTCATCTTTATACTAGCAATGAAAGCATCATGCAGACGAAGGCAACGTTCATTTGAAAAAACTGGAGTCATGTAAGTTTGAGTTCAAAAACCTGTAGAAAAAGTTTGGCCAGGATTAATAAAGGGACAGAATTACCTAAAAGTCAGTATTGGAGTGGGAAATAAAAAAGGGGAGACAGTCAGCATTGGTAGAAGCAATTGGAGCTGCTTCACCAGCGTCTACTCCCAGGGCTCTGTAAAACCTCCACCATGGTGATCTGCACCACCAAGAAGTGTAGGCAGGAGAAGGGAGGGGAGGGGAAAAGGTCTGGTCTCCAAATGGTATCATTATAGTCCTTCCAGATCTTTCATCAACTCCCTACTAAACTGTCACTTCACCTCCACTTGTGGCATGCCCAGGTAGACATAATTTGTGTCTGCCTCTGCTCACCTGTGGCTCAGAAAGGTCCCCTCCCAAATGCCTGGATCACAAGCTATGTCATGGCAGAGACCAGTTGAGGTTCCCTAGCTGAGGACCAGCCTCTCCCCATCCTGCTCCTTGTGGGATGAGCAGAAAGCCTCGCAAGCTGCAACCTGCCGCCTTCCCAAGCTGCTGTGGCAGCCTGTTGCCATTAATGTCTGTTTTGCCCAAAGCTCAGAATTTACCTGTGAACTGAAAAGTGATTAGCTAGTGGCAAAAGAGCCCCCCCCCCCCCCCCC
>NW_020799092.1:66412078-66449017 GCF_003259725.1 Athene cunicularia
TTTTTTTTTTTTTTGAAGTAGCTGTATGAGATTTCAAAAGGCTTCTAGCTAATTATTCAGTGTTGGCTGTTGGGTAATTTTCTTAAGTTTCTGTTTTTAAATCTCCCTGAACAAATGGAGTATAATTGCTACTTAATGGCAGCAATTTTACTCATAATACAAAACTTTTGCCACTAGAATTGTGACCATCTTTTGAAAGTGTCTGTGGAAATAATGCTTTTAAGCAAACATATTCCCGAGTGCCCTTGATCCAAAACTTTGGGCTATAATGTTGAGAAGGAATGTGAGAGTGAACTCAACAAACAGAAATGGGATGGATATGGCCCTTTACCACCTAGACCTCTTCCTCAGAGTCAACAAGGTGTGGGCTTGGCAAACAGCCTGGTTTGTTTGAAGAAAACCTTGGAAATGAACTTGAAAAGAAATCACCATTTTTGTACCTTAATATGCTAAGTCATTGAGTAGTGCAGTGAGAGAGCTGGGAACTGGGAGCTGGTGAACACTGCTCTCATTTTCCCAAAGGGCCTTTCCAGTTGCCAAATCATTGGGCATGTGGCACACACAGCCCATGCAGAGAAGTTGGGCTATTCATTTGTGTCCTATCATTCTGTAAATGCCCGTCCGTGTTTCTTTTACAGCTCTGTGCTGCGAACAGCATTTCTGCTCTTGCTGCTCATCAGTGCCACGTGGCTGCTGGGGCTGATGGCAGTGAACAGCGATGTCATGACATTTCACTATCTCTTTGCCATTTTCAGCTGCCTGCAGGTAAGTTGGATGGCATCTTGTCCATGCAGGCCTTGGTGAGCATGCTGCTGCACCCTGACCCACAAAAACCTGCTAAACATAAGCTAACTTAAAAAGAATAGAGATGTCAAGTACAATTTTTGCTCTCTTTTCTCACCAAGACCACAACTTTGAGTAATTGCATCTCTTACTTTTAGTCATTCTAAAGACAAATGCTTTGCTATTGTAACCTGTGACAGATAAATAACAGTAGACAATTATACCTGTGTCTTTCTAGAGACAAAATCTTTGTTACTGTCTTCTCTGTGCTCATTGTTAACAGTTGTTCTGTTGCTACCACAAACAAGAGACTGTTTTATTTCACACAGAGTGGATGACTCCAAGTTCAAGACTTTCATAAATTAAGTTACTGTTTAAGGAAATGAGACAAATAATGATTTTCAAGTACAAGTCATTGAATTAAGGTTTTACTGTGTTTCCTGTCCTACTGTACACACGTGTTGATTAAAGATAAAGAAAATAGTTATTTGTAGGAGACCTGACATGGAAGTAGTCACAACAGTTTCGTGTTGGTCACATTTGAATGTGACCCAGGATGGCAGTAACTGTCAAGGCAGTATTAAAACAGCTACTGCTAGCAGGATGCTTTGTCAGCTGCAGCACAACAGCCACAAATTGCAGACAAAAAGAAAAAGAAGTCTGATGGGTCTCCTCTGGAGATGACTGTCCTTGCCCTGGAAGCACACCAGATAGGCCAGCCTGAAGCAAGGTTATTTTGCCACTGCAACTGGTGTGCTCTGAAATAAATACGCTCAGGTTGTAAAACCAGGCTTCCACAAGCCTGAAATAAAATAAAATTAAATATAAACCCAATGAGAGGGAGGAAAGTCAGCAGCTCTCCAAACTTGCCCAGAGAGGCACAGTGGTATGTGGCGTTTCACGTCATTGCCTTCTTTGAACTTGTATTTTTAAAGAGACATTTATGGGAATTTTATTAATGAATAATCCCAAAGTGCTAATGCCAACTAAGATCAAATTTGATTGAATGTTTAGAAAGTGAGCTTGAAGTTTAAAGTTACCCTAAGTCAATTGCCTTGGCTGAAATCACGAAATGCAAGCATCTTGTGATGTTGGTACAGCTGCAACTTCATGAGTGATTGGCCTCTATATACTATATCTCCAACCAAAACTGATAATACAATTTGGCAGCTGCAGTAATTCCCTCAGAGCAAATACACCTGAAGGCATGCACATGCGTCCCCCCTGGCCCCAACTAAAGCTGTTAATGTGTGTTCCTGGCAACCATCAACTGCCCAGCCCTGGAGATTTTAGTGATTTTCCCACCAGGGGGTATTGCTGAACCAAGGAACATGTGGGGCAAAAGTTGGGACCTCTCTGCACCCCGTATCTCTCCACATCTCACAAAGTTTTCTAAAGTTCTCTTAACAACAGTGTTCAGGACACCTTCCCCATTTCCAGAGGTTTTCACTAAAGGCTGTGATATTTTTTATGTGCTGCTATTGATTTTGTCTCATCATCAGTGTAAAAGCTCTAAAATCTTAGTGCAAGTACAGTACTAGAAATCCCTGCAATATCTTCCAGTAGGATGTTGAGGTCTCCACTGAGTATTTTGAGAAGAAAGTTTCTTCCTAAATGACAAGGGAGTGTGGCACCTACCTCAGGCTCTGCTCTGTAAATCCTGGAGGAACACATCATTGTATGTATTTTCCCAGGCCTTTTATGCACATTTGAACTTGGAGGCAAATGGTTAAGTCCTCAAAGATCAATCAGTGTCATTTCAGTCAAAGACAGAAAATAGTTATTTCTATTGAAATCATGGCCCACAAACTAGAATTCAGGGGTTGTTTCAAAATGTTTGTTCTCTAATGTCTGTATTTGCAGTTTGGTAGTAATCAATCATTTATGTTTATTCTTCCTCTCTCTAAAATGATCCAGGGACTGTTCATTTTCTTCTTCCACTGTGTATTTAACAAAGAAGTTAGGAAGCACTTGAAGAACACTTTAACTGGGAAAAAACCTCTTCCAGACGATTCCACTGCAACAAGAGCTACATTATTAACTGTAAGGAAAAAACACTGTGGAAAACACATCCTTTTGATGTAGAAGTTACCTGAAGTGGCTTATCCCTAATTAAGCTAATTGTCTGATTGCTTTCAATTACTTGTATAAAGATTACTGATGGCTTCTTTCAAAAGTTTTCACTACTGTTTTAATGAAAACTTTTGAGAGAAAAGAATTATTTTCCTCAGCATCAAAACCAAGTTAGTTCCTTCAAAACTTAATACATTCACAGGTAATGTGAGCTTTTGGTAGGATCATTCACTATTGCTTTGTGTCTCTTGTTTTTTCCTTCAGAGATCTCTGAACTGTAACAACACATATACAGAAGAGCCAAATATGTATCGCACAACTATTGGGGAATCCACTGTCTCCCTAGAAAGCACCGTCAGGTCAGCCAAGAGCCACAATAGCTACCTTGCTTATATTCTCAGGTAATCAGGTGGCAGGTGCATGGCTTTCAGGTGCTTGCCTTTCCCTTTTTTATTGCTCTTGTGGAAAACATAAAATGTTGTGGTTCAAATGCTATTTGTTTTATGTCTTAACAGTTCTGTTTTATGTGACTGTCATTTTCTTTCATACATTTTCTTTTGCATGCATCTTCGGTGGGGAGTTCCAACAGTGCTGTGGTTAACGTAACTACTATGTTAACTATATGGGCCGTGCTGCTTGCCTGTTAAAATTCAGACATGTCTCAAGGAGTGCAATTTAGCTTATTAACTTCAGGCTTTTTCAGAGTGTGATTCATGTGGCCAAAGGCAGACAGCTACATTAGGATAACCTATGTTTTGCTGTAAAAGTGACCACATTGACAATCAAGCACAGGCTGGCTAGCATCCACTGCAGCTGTCTGCATTTGGCTGGAAGAATCTCATCTGCATGTCAGCTTTGTTCTTAAGAACAGTAAATTGACCAAAAAAGTTGTCCTCTGTTTTTATTGTCAAAGGGATGAGGCTGCTCATAAGCTTAGTGGATCCTCAAGTCAAGCAAGGGCTGGTCAGACTGAAGCAGATTCCTCCATTTTTCACAGGAATCCATCAAAATCCAATGGTAAGAATTATTTCTAAATGCTTTGACCCAATTGTGCACTTTCTCCTTCTCAGCATTTTTTTCAAAGGCTTCTGTAATAGAAAGAGTAGTTAGTATGACTTGGTGTGTCTCGTTCTGATTATGTTCTTGGCATAACGAGCTATGCAATGGCTGCCTTACTAGGGAATCCTGTAATGGAAATATCATGTATCTGCTTCTTGTGATGGTTCAGTTTTAATCTGACAGCTGTCACAGCTGTTGACAGTTTCTGGCGTCCCCTTTCTTTCTCACAAATTATGTGCTGTTGCTCTTGATTTTTAATTGGAGATCTTTTAACGTTTGAGACCTTGAGGCAATATCATCCTTTACTGCTATGTTTTGTACAAGAAAATGAGAAGTGTCTCTTGTCTGACTTCCTTTCATTTAGGTCTTGACGTTAAATTTTGTTGCCTTGTAGCATTTTCTTAAGTTTTTTAAGTGCATTTGCAGATTCTTAATATTTCTAGGTACCTTTGTTTGCCTGTGTGTTGTGTTGATTGAGATCCTACAGAGTTACTGCTCTGCATATTGAATAAGGAAAAAAGTGTCCCCATTCTGTTCTGCACCTCCCATGCACATAAAAGGTCCTGCCCACTAACTGAGCTGAGTTGTGCTTACTATAATTACTTGGATGGATGCCGCAGTCCTTGTGAACTAGTCCTATGTATACTTACAGAAGTAAGAGCTTATTCCTGGGATGGCCTGAACCAAATGGCTGCCTTTTCTTTCTCCTTTTGCGTTTGTCAGATATATTTGTTCAACTCCTGTCCACACTCTTATTGCTGTGTTTCCGCTTTCCACATTTGTAGAGCACGATTCAGACTCCGACAGTGAGCTGTCCCTTGATGAACACAGCAGCTCTTACGCCTCTTCCCATTCATCAGACAGTGAGGAAGATGGACTCGATACAGAGAAAAAGTGGAACACATCTACTTCCAAAAATAATGAACATGGCCCACTCCACAGCACACCCAAAGGTACTACCCTTCTATAAAATAACTTTAGAGTAGATGCAATAAATTTGACAGACTACCGTATGACTGAGACAGCGTCCCTACCGCTGTGCTTTGCTTCTGCAGAGATCCTTGTTGTCTCCAGCTTAGAGACCTTTCTTCCTCCCAAACTCTTGTTCATGGGGGTGATTGAGCACAAGTAAAAGGATGCTTGAGCAAATCCGCAACTTAGGGTGCTCAGGCAAAGAGTGGGCTTTGCAGGCAAGTCCCCACAGCACTTGCAAATGGTGCTACCCAGCTAGCAAAGTCTCATGTGAAGGAAGAAGAGGAGGAAGAAGCTGGTTTGTTTTGAGGGCAGAGGGAAGAAATACCTGCCTCTCCTCATGCAATACAGGCACATAGATTTAGTGGTGTTGGGTAGGTCCTGGACCTAAAGTGTTGGCCAATTATTGGCCATTAATATCAATGGCATCATACAGTATTAATAGCAATACTGTATGATATGGCAGTGTGCAGGCATTTCTAGGCATAGTTCATCTTGTCCTAAAGTTAAGTAAGCTTTGCCTGACAAACTTCCAGGCTGTGTGCTGGTGCTGTGCACAGACACAGCACAATGTGCCTTGAGTGCCCTCACCCTTCAGAAACCATCCTCCCCAAGGAGCCAGTGGGATCGCCAGCCCTGGAGAACTGAAGTTTGCCTCACACTTCTCCATAATGGAGCTAGTGACCTTGCTCTGGAGAGGGTTTGGACACCCTGCCATCCTACGGGGGGTGTTTTGTGGGTGTTGCTACATCCTAAGGGCAGTGCAGTCGTCCAGCACAGATCACCTGAATAATTGCTCTGGTTTGACACTCAACTCCTCCCCAGCCACAGCGAACAGGAACTGGGCAGCAGTTGAGAAAACATATCTGAAGTGTTTTTCGAGCTAGTATTTTTTTGCATTGCAGTTGATACCCTTCCCAATCATGTGAAACCCTATTGGCCCACAGAGTGTGTAACGGCCAGCGACGGTGAGGACCCCAGTGGGAAACAGAAACTCAAAGTCGAGACCAAGGTCAACGTAGAGCTTCACAGGGAAAGCCAGGTGAACCACAGCAATGAAGCGCCGCAGGACAAGGAGAACGAAGGGCAGCAGAAGGAGAACAGACCTCTGTCCCACCAGAATAACCAGCAGCCAGAGCAGAGGAAAGGTAGGGCAGCCAGCCTCACCTCACAGCTGGACTGAGAGACTGGGTTGTGAATGAGCATTCATTAGTTCATATGGCAGCTCTATTGGGGAATACTACTTTCCAAATGGCTTCAACCAAATACACCATAGGAAGTTAGTAGCTGAAGTCTAATCTTTTGGTTTTGAAATAGTGACAAACTAGAAGTCTGATTAAGAAATATAAAATGTCGCTTCTTGGATGTGTTTAGCTTGATAAAGAAAATTACTGATATGTTTCAAAATTCTCATTATTCCCTCTTTTCTGCAACAGGCATCTTAAAAAATAAAGTCACCTACCCTCCCCCGCTGGTAGATAAGAATATGAAGAATCGACTGCGGGAAAAGCTATCTGATTACAATCAGACCACAATCTCATCCAGGACTACTTCCCTGGGGACAAATGATGGGGTCCGCTCTCCCTCAGACTCAGGAGTGACAGTAAAAAATGCTCGGAGGGAGCAGTCTCGAGACCAGCTCAATGGCATGGCCATGAACGTCCACGTGGGAACAGGACATGCTGACACTTCAGACTCAGAGTAAGTGCCACATCAGGATGCTCTGGCAGACTTCCCATGACTCTGGTCTCTCCCTCCACTTTCCAACCCCAAACTCCCAAATGAGCAAGAGTTTCACCTGGTAACTGGGCCAGATCCCTGATGGCTTGTGCATACCATGTCCCCAAGGCATGGTGTTTCACTGATGTGAAGGCCAAACTCGGTATCAGGGCAAAGTGCTGTTACAGACACCTGTCACTGGTCACCGGGGCATACTCTGTATTAGCAAGCTGATGTGTTACTGGCACGCTGTGGACTAGAGCAACCTAGCTCTGCCCCATCACCTTGCCACAGGACTTGCTGTGCTTGTACTCCCTGGTCACAGCGAACTGTGCTCCCATGTCCACATGAATTATCTATCCCCTCCCTGCTGGGTGAGCTCCCTGGCCCTTCTTGGCTACACACATCACCTGAACAAGGATGGGCTTCTTCCACTCCATCTCATGCTGCCAGCCATCTGGGATGGTTTAGCAGTGCCCACATGGGGTCCTGAGAGCCATGCGTGCCCTCGGTGGTCCTCTGTTTGGGGCTACCCCCTGCTCCTGCTTCTGTGCCCCCAGCCCCTCACCTTTACCCCAGTTGGACCATGGGAACATTTGGTTTCCCCTCTGTTTTTCACGTGTCTTCTCTTTCGCAGCAGAAAGAGTGTTTGGGGCCATTAGGGACCTATGGTTAATGAGGTGCAATTAATGTGACCAATACCAGGCACCCAAAGAGGAGGGGAAGTAGAGGGTAAACATGAGAGCAGCTCTTTTGATGCATGTCCAGTAAGACCAGCAAGAAGCTGTTGTGGGTGTCTGGCAGGGCGGGTGGGGGCAAGACCCCAGTGAAGAGGACCCCTGAGGAAGCCCAGTGTTTTGGTGGGGAAAGGTGCTAGGCTCTAGGGAGCATGGGGTGGGCGTCCAGCTGGGCAGAGGGAAATCGTTGCTAGGCAGGAGATCCAAAGGCTGCAGAGAAAGTGCTACATCAAGCTACTGACCCTAAATTACCAGGTGCACAATTCCCACCCACTGCATAGCGTTTGGTGTGCGTATTTGCCATTGTAAACGAAATCAAACATTAACAAAAGGCTGAGCAAGCCCTCAGCCAAAGGGTACTCTTGAAAACCTCATTACTCATCATAGTTCTTGCAGTTAAAATGAGGACAACAGCCATATGTAAAGTCTGTGCACTTTTTATGCATATAGTCCCAGTTTTTATGAACACAAATAATAATCTCATTCTTTCTCCAAGCTGAGACAAAATTTCTCACCCAGCTTTAACTCTTGTCATTGTCCCACCATGCTTTATACACCCATGTTGTCTGGGTGCACAGACCATTCCCAGCTCACTATAAAAGTACATCTTTGGATTGCCAGGAACTGGCTGATGAAATATATCCTCATCAGCCAGAAAACAGAGATGTCATTAACGAGCAATAACTACCTGCTGCCACCAGGTAGTACAGCCATTACTGGAGAATAACTAGCCAACTTGTACTAAGCAACTAATTTATCTCTGCACCTTCTGCATAATGTAAAACTCTGCTGTTGGACAGCAGATCTCATGAATCTGTTAAAATACCAGGCTTCTAACAGCTTGTAAAATTGTTTGTGAACCTTGCATCTTCACCTAAGCATTAGCCAAATGCAAGCCCTCCATAGACCTTCCTCTAAAGAGTGCATCCCTTGTGTACTACCTGGAATTGTTTCTCCCAGCTGCTCTTCCCCTCCAGGGCAGCATCCCCCTGGCAACCGTTGGATTGGCAAGGCATGGTAACTTCACAGAGCATGAGTCCTTACTAAAAAGGATTAGGTGGTTTCGGGTGGCGTGGTTTGCCTGTGCCTGTTTAACCCTAAGCCTGCATGATTACTTCTTCTCACTAACAGAGGCAGTAACGAAACTTCAATTTGAACCATCAGGAAACTGTGACCACTGCTGCGCGGTTCTGGACTCCTTGTCACAGGGTCGCTGCCTACCTGGCTCGGACTTCATCAGAGGCCACATAGCGAGGAGGACAAGGTGGGCATTGATCCCCACATGGCTTCATGTTATGACAGACTCCTGGCCGCTCACGGCAGAGATGCAGTGCCCAGATGCGCCTGCGATAAGGCTGCTGTGTGGTACACTTGCACGGCATGAACCCGTGCCAAAATGCATGGAAGTGGCCACAGGGATGCACTGTGAGGGACAGATACCTGCTCGCAGTGTGGACAGTACTGCAGGTGTTGTTTATTATTGAGGAGAACCACGGTAAAACATGATGTTATCGCAGTGGACCTACAGTAAGTCAATCCATCAGCCTTAAGACAAGCACCAGGAGACATCTCTTGTGGAGTTTTGTCTGGCTACAGCGTGAACTTATTGGCTTGCTGGGCTCTAGGGAGGAATATCCCAACAAGTGTCCTTTTGTTTCTATGCCAGCATCTCTATCCAACCCCCCCTATGGACACATCATCTTAAGAAAAAAAAATTCTTTATATATATATATATAAAAATGTAGATACTTTTATATATTTTGTATGGTGTTGCTAAAGAAAAAGTTCCTTTGTATATTTTACATTTATACTGATCTTCTTAATTTGATAATAGGAAAGCAATTAAAAGAGGTTTTGATATTTTTTATATGAACATTGCACAATTTTACTTGAATTTGGCGTTTGATAAAGTAACTGATGTTTGCATGGAAGACACCTTAAGATGCAATGCAGTTTTCAGAGTAGTATAGTAAAGATTACATCAAAACCCATGACTATAATTTTTAAGTTTACTTGACAGATTCTGAACACTTTAAGAACATGGTATGTTTTTTTCATAACCTCTTCTAAAACCCATGAAAAATGGTTTGGTTTTTCATTTCCTGGTGTTTTGACTTCTTCTCTCAAGTGCATTGAAATGTTCACCAACTGAACTTCAGGACTAAAAATAAATCATATCTTCATCTAAGATTTCAACACAGTCCTTGTCTGGAAGAAGTCAAATCAGTATTTTCTTACCAAGAACAAGAAAACAAGTGGTGTCATTGTATGCTAGGTTTTGACTTTGGTCTGGCTCTGCAACAAGCCAGCACTCGGTGTGCCCCAAAAAGAGGGCCTTCCTCCCGTGGGGCAAGTTCTGCCTCAGGCACAATATTTTATTTTACTGTTAATTTCTTTCCTACTGGAGTCAGCATATTGCTAATCAAAGCAGAAATACAAATCTTTTAAGGATGTTCAGGTTTCACTGTCCAGCTCTTTGACAAAGTCCTGGCCGCCTTGATGTTTCAAAAAGCACAGGGAAGGCTTAAGGTTTCATGTTTCCCACAAAATGTGTTGGTTTCACAAGTATAGGAAAATTGAGCATGGCCTGTCACCTTCTTCAGCCTCCTGCAGTGTTTACAAGAAAAGGAAAATTAAGATGTGAAAAAGTTTGCGTCTTGTGGGACAGAGCTCTGCTGGCAGGTCCCTGTCGAGGGAATACACGACTCAAAGGGTGGCAATGGTGTGGCCGTGACCTGCTCTCTGCTGCCAAGGCTTTCAGGAGCTCCTTGTTCACTATAGCAGCCCTTTTGGGAAAATACTGGCTTTCATTTGTGTAACTGTGTGTGTGAAGGGGAAAAAACAGAAAATTAGGCTAAATAAATTGCAGGAGTTGAGGAAAAGATGAAATAATACATACTGTAATCTTGGTGTCATTTGATTCCTACGTATTTTGAAATGTACTGAAGAAGGCTTTGGTAGGAGAGAGGGAGGAAGGATTCTGTTCCTTTAAACATTATGCAACATACTGTGTGACATTTTCTGACTGAAAAATGTTTTGAATGTTTTAAGGGTCTGGCACTTGGCTGTGTGCTCAGGCATTGTGTATAACCCATGCTAGTTGTTTTTACATCTGTGTATGTATATTTTGTCCCAGTGAGATGTAGGTAGTTTTTATTTTGATCAGAATTGTTGCAGTAAATGAGGGTCAGTTGTATTAATGACAAAAAATTTAAAACCTATTTTTATGACTTTTTAAAAGCTTTATGGCAGATTAGACACTGGACGTTGTTTTTTTTTTAACAAATGTATATTTATTAATGTGCAGAACACTGGAATTGCAGCACAGATGAAAGGAGAATTTACAATAAATTAAGAAATTTTTTTGAACTTGTATTCTTTCTCTGGTGGCTTATTTTATCTGCAGTACAGATGCTGAGGGTCCAAATGGCATTTCCTGGGGTTTAGAAAGTATCAGGAGGGGGGGATGTATGCGTACCCATCACTGTTGCTGAGGAAGCAGAGGCTGTAAAGAATCAGCCACCAGTGTTGCTCCCTGCAGGAGGCTGCCAGCCCTGTGTGCTGTCTTGGGGGGTGGTGGGGGGGTGGTGTTGCTCTGAGTGGGTGGATACAGACACAAACACAAACTCTCTCTCTCTCTCTTTGCGCCCCTTCCCTGCCCCCGGCCCAGTGCTCTTTGCTGACAGAGGGTACCACCATGTGCCCTGTGTTTCAATCCAAACCAGCAGCATTTCTCACACCTGGGAAATGGTCCATGGAAGGAAAAACACCCTCTTCTAACCCAGAGCAAAGCTGACCACCAGGAAGGCACTGGGTTTAGAAAAGGAGGTTGGAGAGGAGGGGTGAGGCAGCCAGCCCAGCCCATGAAAGCCTGCAATGAAAAGAACTTTTCTAGACTCTTGGCTATGTTCTTGGCTTTCTCAAGCCAACTGAGGCCAGGCCATGGTCTTGCTCACTCTATACTTTTCAGGCTGTTGTGCAAGTCTTCATTCACATGTCTCATGAGGCACAGCAGTGACCCGCTGCCAGCTTTCTGGAAAGAAAAGTATTTCTCAGTATCATCTGGCCAACTTTTGCATGTATGTTTCTAAACATTAGGTAATAAACTGGGAGGTGGGAGGTCAAAGGGAGAGACCGTGGTTACTGTCATGATTTAGGGGCAAAATCAAAGACAGGATCAAAAACAGCTCTGCCAAAACCCGCCGTTAAACCCAAGTAATTAGCCCAAAGAGAAACTGTTCTAAAATTTTATTGTACAAGTTCATTTTTTGCTGGAACACTAATACTTCAGTTTGTTCTCCAGTGTTGGTTCACTGTACTGTGGAAAAGCAGAAATAAGCCTCAGGCTTTCACATAAGCAGCATAGTTACAGGACGGACCAGTTTGTGATCCTGTCTCCAACAACAGCCAACAGCAGATGTTTAGCAAAAGAGGATTATCAGCCACATGTTACACGGCGAGGAGGTCCCAGCAAGATCCACAGCCCCCAACACGCTGCAGCTCAGGGCTCCCCAGCAGGAGAGGTTGTGCTTGTCTCTGGCCGCCCGTTTTTTCTTTCAGTTATGTGTCCTGTTGTGTTTTGGACCCACATAAACTTATGGTATGCAGTGGGCTGCCTTAGTCACAAGCAGCAAGAAAAAATTCTTACTGGTCATCAGCTTCATTCCTGTTCCATGTGATGAACACCTTTGCTGCCTGCACCATGAGAGGTAGTGAGTAATTATTTCTTGGTCACCTTCTCCAGTTCAAAGAGGAAGACAGGCTCCATCCTAGAGCACTTGGGTTGTCTCTTTCCACCCAAACAGCTCAGATCTCTGTAACTGTTCCTTGCACAGAAACACTGCTGTACCCATTAGCCTTCCTTCTTGCCCTTCCTCAGCACCTTCTCAGGTCTAATGTAGCCTTTCCGGACATGGCAGAGAGAGGGAGAAGAGACAAGGGCAACCTACAAAATGCAAGCAGTAGGTCTACTAACAACCAAAAAAACCCACCCCCTCCATTTCATTCTTTTTTCCTGTCCTAATCTTTACAATGACATTTGGCCTAAGCAAACTGTAAGAAAAAAGACTTCAGAAGAAATGGAACAGTGGCAGCATCATGACACAATAAGGCTGCAGTAACGTAAGCAATCACATAGCCCAACTGCTCCAACAACTCAGGATGAAATACACTTGGGGATTTGTCTTAATACATTCTTAAAAATCCTAAATTATTATTCCAGCACATCAGCCACTAGCCTGTA
Source organism: Athene cunicularia (assembly GCF_003259725.1). Taxonomy (NCBI): domain Eukaryota; kingdom Metazoa; phylum Chordata; class Aves; order Strigiformes; family Strigidae; genus Athene; species Athene cunicularia. Next base: position 66,424,664 of record NW_020799092.1, read on the forward strand.
ACAGCACTTCCTAGGATGAGTTAACTTATCCATATCCTGATGTCATGCTTAGACACACAGCTTGCTCAGCTGCAGAGCATTCTCCTGCCAAGGTCTAGAAAGATCACAGAAAGGAGATCCCCAGCAGCCCTGGTGAGATGTTATCATCATCCACATCAACGTCACCTGCAGTGGCAGGGCCAGTCTGGGGTGCATTTGGATCCCACAGCCTCTTCTGCAGTTTTTGCCTTGCCTTTATGCTCCTCTTTGTACATAGGCAGTTCACTTTTCCTTCCTGTAAGTAGCAATTTGCACCGGACTCAGTTTCTATTTTAGTCTCTTGATTTTTGGATCCATTCTCCAGTTTCTCATATTCATTTTGGATTTTAGCCCTGTCCGTGAGGATGCCTGGAGTCCTTTGGCAGTATCTGCAGCCTTTACAAGGTACCTTTTATTTTCATGAATAAAAATATCAAAATAAAACTAAGCCATTAATGAAAATATCAAATAAAACTAAGCCCGAGAGGGCTGTTGTAAAACCCTTTCTTGCCACGCAAGTTTTGCACCTACCTCGTATCGATTAACATCAGCCCACCCTGACTGTGTTTAGCATATGAGGATATAGTGTGGGACAGTATCAAACCATTTACTGAAAATGTCCCATCTGCTGCTGATCCTTTATCCACCATGCCAGGGGCTGTATTAATGAAGAAAATTAGATTAATTTGACGTGTGTTGCAGAGAGACCATGTTAATTCATTATTGTCTTCTAAATACTTTAAAATGTTTGTCAGTGCCCCCAGGAGCCCCCAGGAGCTCTGTACTGAGCTCGTGTCTCCCCTTCTGCCTTGGTCAGGCATTTGCTGCTGCCACCCCTCTGCTCAAAGACCACAGTGAATACAGTATCCACTCTTTCAAACTCAAATATTACATACTCTGAGCACACTTTCTTCATTTAAAGGGAGGCCCAGACCAATGTCTCTCCATGAAGGCAGCCGAGGCTGCTGTGAGAACCCAGCCTCTGCACTGTGTCGGGAGACACCACGGAGGTGGAGCAGGGCTGAGCCACCCCTTATAGAGAGGACTGTGTTTTAGTTAAAGGTGCCCTGTCTCTGACATCTGCCATGTGTCCCAGGGCCATCCTCAGCCAAAATGTGAGAGCAACCCCTGCCCAGCATGGCCTCAGGCTTCCGGAGCCCATCCTGACCTTCACAAAGCCATTGTTTTACACCAGATCCACTCGTGAAATAGAAATTAACTCAAAGCTCTGGCTTTCCAGGTGCTTCCATTCTCTTTCATTAAAATAGTTGCAGTGCATCAAGTTGGGTGGTTTCCAGTATGAGTTTCTCACTGTTAGGTTTTTTTCCTCCCTGTAAATACAACAGCTTGCAAAAACACCAAGTTCTTGGGCTAAAATGTAAGAAAATTTTTTCTTTTGCTCATTTGACAACAGCTCTTTTGGAAGTCCATCTTAAATGATCTTGTTTGCATGTTAAGCCTATATCACACTTCCCGAGTGAAGACCATAGAGGTGGGTCTGTGTTTTTGACAGATATTTATATTCTTAAGGAAATAATGAGCATGTCAAGTTCTGTGCATGTATAAACAGGGCAACTGAAGCAGTGGGTCCCTGTCTATGATGCTTTTAAATGCAGTGAAAGTATTTATAAAGTACAAGTAATTCCAGCACCAAGTCTGCTGTGTGAGAAGCAGAGGAAGGAATGGGTCTCCCTGCAAGCAGATGCTTCCCAGCCACTGTTCCCTCTGCATGTGCAAGTGATGGACATGACTGGTAGGGCAAGGGAAGACCTTAGAAAAGCATCAGTGGGGAGAGCCCACACTGGCACTCACCCCTGCATCCACATGGTCCCCCACAGCCCCCTGGCACTGCACAGCTCTGGCAAGAGTAAAAGGGTGAGAAAAATACAGTGGGTGAGACAAGCTCCACGTGTGATGCACCAGACAGGCAGAACATCAGTGAGAGGAGTCAGGTCCCAGCCAGGCTCCTGCGGGGACAGCAATCCTGAGGGAGCCTCCACAGCTCACGGCTCCTGCACCGAGCTGCTGGGTGCTGCTGGAAAATCACTCAGCAGCAGCAAAACTTCCAGTGCTAGCAAGCACTTGCCAAAGCCGACGGAAAGGTTTGCCATGGAAAGGCAAACAGGCAGGTTCTGCAATGACACAATTACTCAGAAAGAAAAAAAAAAAAAAAAAAGCACACTGTGCTGGAGTGAGCACCCTGAAGGTACAAAAAGATAAGAGCACTCTTCAATCAAAACAGCTGTGTTTCTAGTGCATGCTCATCAGATTTAAAAAAAAAAAACCAAAAAAAACCTACAGCAGTAATTTCATTAGTTATAAAAGCAGCTCCCAAAAGGCCAGCATGTTTTAAGAAGGGAAAGAATACCTTGTTTTAAAGGAAATAAATATCCCTTTCACCTGGATCTGTTCCACATGGTTCCTTCAGGTTAGGAACATCCCACTGATCCAGTACAAAACAGCAGCAGCTGCGGTTGGGAGCCAACAAAGTGAGTTTCCAGGTGAAGCAGTAAATCATGCACTGACTTTAAGAAAAATCAGTACATTTTATTACATGTTTCAATTTTCTGGATAAAACAAGTGAGAAATCCTGGAATGGTTAACTCCTTCACTTCCAGCTGCAGAGGGAATGGGTTTCGGGCGTGGAAGGGGCCAGGGAAAAGCCCTGCTAGCTTAGGGTTAGGGCTTGTTCCGCTGGCAAAAAGTGGCCATCCTAAGGGGAACAAGTGGGTGGTCAGGAGGTACCAAGCTGCCACGCCACCAGAGCACACCTGACACATGGCTGTTCTCCACCAGGTTGTCCAAGGGAAAATACTTTTCTGGCTGAAGTCGTTTAGGTTATGCAAAGTGAAAACCAAAAGCACCTTATATATTTTCTTTCTCACTCACTCAGGTGACATGTCAGCTTCCCAAGTAGCCAGCTGCCCCAAGCGTGACTTCCCTGTGGGCAGGGCTCTGTGGCAGAGCCAGTGCCATCACAACCAAGGTGAGCCCAAAGAGGCTTCTGTCAACATTGGTTCCTCTCACTGGAGCAGGCAGGGAGCAGGGCGCTTCTGTTCCTCACAGAGTGTTTAGCTTCCCTCCGAGGGTGATGCAGATACATGCCATGCATCCCTTGCTGCAAGCTCCGTCTGTATTAAACCAGCCTCTCTCTAACCGGAGATGAGCCTTGACTCTGCTGGGCTGGCTTTTCATGGCAGGTGCTCAGTACAGCAGCATTAGCTATGGGGATGAGTTACAGCTGATGCCCATCGCAATTAAGGAATTAGATAGTTGTAGCAAGCAGTTGCCTGTTCTGATTCCCAGGATCAACCTTTTGTGCTTAGAGAGTATTTACATGTTCCTTCTGATCAGTCAGTGATGCTCTTCCTCTGGATTCAGAAAGGAGGTAGCTTGCAGTGAGTCACCTTAAAAGTCATTGGTCTCAAACCCTCTCTTGTCAGTAGCAAAATCTCCTGCTTTCTCTCTAATTCAAGCACTGCTGTTGTATTACAGCATAGAAGAGACACACCAGATGAGGACAGTCTCTGCTCCATGAAATCGCCATGTGACTTAAATAAGGTTGAACACCTGGCTACTAATCAGTTCACAGAGATTTTTCTTGTGCTATTGCCTTCGTCCTGAAAGCTAGTTCTAAAACTAGCTCAATGCAAATGTCTTATACCATAAAACACCATCCTTAATATTTAAAACCAAGGGGGGTTATTCTGATTCATTTTTATAGATATTGCAATAGCAACAAGTACTAATAGTACATAAAGTGATCTTCAGTTTAAAAGCTGTGCCTGAAACCGTTCAGTCCTTTAACGACTGGACTAGGTGATCTTGAAGGTCTTTTCCAACCTAGATGATTCTGTAACTGAAACTGTAATAAACTGATCACACGGTTTTACTACATATAGCAAATTTGCTAAGAGTTCCTCTGTCATGCAGCTGGTTGGTGTGGTACAACCTGCAGAGTTCTTCACATACTCCCAGAGAAGAGCAATAGATAAAAACCTGTGAACAGTATTTTAAAACACCTTAAGTAACTAGATTAAAATAAAAACTATCTATAATCCAGCACTGATCTTATTTCCACCAGATGCTTCATATCTAGTTATCTCATTTTTGTATACCAGTCCTTTTTATGTTTATAATCCATCCTCTGATGTTTATCATTTTCTACAAAGCTTCATCCAGCATAAGGAAGCCATACCAGACCAGCTGAGTTTGCTTTGCTGTCAGGCAGGAGCTGCAGCAGGGCTGGAGATGTAGCCTTTGAGATGTACAGATTGCCAGAGATCCATGTTACTACTCATCCTCTTTTTAGATGTAAATTTCCCTGAAGCTCTTCAAATAAGAGAAGAAATATTACATTGCTAGTTCCAACCCCTCAGTCTCTCCTCCTGCGTTGCTGTGAGCAGTGGGCACACCCCAGGGTTGTCCTGCTGTGCTGGTGTTCATCAGCCCTGGAGAAAACATAAGACTGGGAGAATCTCTACAGCACCGGCCCCAGGGGAGAGGAGCAGACGGGGCATCTTCCCTGCTTCAGAGGACATGGGTGAACCTCTTGTCATTGTTCAGACCAAATTTCTTTAAAATTGAAAGATCGGATGCACAAAAGGATGAAACAGCTGGGTCCCATGAAGTCGATGCTACATCCTCTTTTCTACCTAGGGGCTTTCTCGGTGCAGAAGAAGAACTCACCGTTTGTCTGAGTCCAACTTTAAGTTTGGCAGGACAAGCCAGATGGCCTATGTGCCAGCCAGAACTGCTGGGTAACAGCTGCCATCACACTGCTTGCAGAGTATGTCCAGCTCATTGCAACCCCAGAGAGACAAACCCGGGAGCCCTTCAGAAACACAAAACATCAGAGGAATTTCCATCCTGAGCCTCCACAGTCTCACTGGAGAAATCCAGGATGGAGCAGTTGGGTCACTTTCCTCTTAATGAAAATTCTTGCTGGAAGTAGATCTCCTCTTGCTTTTTCCCATAGGAACTGAAGTACTGTAATTACAAAGCTGCTGTTTTCCTGGAAGCATCTCAAAAGATGGTGCTACTGAATTATCAAAATCCAGAGTCAGGCAGTCCCCTGAGAAAATGTAATTTCTCCAGATAGGGTCTGATTATGGTAAATATCTCCATGTATTTCTTTGTTTCTAGGACCTTAAAAACTTCAGAGTGAGTTTGAAGCTCTTTTGTATTGAAGAAATTACTCTATGTTATAAAATTGCATAGAATCGGGGTCCATAAACTTTTTCCATTCTCAAGTTTCTCTATGTGATGCTATAAGTTTAGTAAAATGCAAAGCATTTTAGAAAAGAAAAAAAAAACCCTAGAGATTCAGCAAATCAAACCCCGGAGTTACTGTTCATAAGACCCCTCACATGCCCAAGTAAGTGTAGGAATCTGGTGCTAGTTCTCAAAAAAAAAAACAAAAAAAAACAACAAAAAAACCCCACAAAACTACAACAACAACAACAAAACCAAAAAAAACCCTGCTGTTCTACCTCTAGGCATTCAAGAGCTAGGTGAAGGTTAAGAGTGACTGTGAAAGCAAATGACCAACACAGCACAGGCAACAGAGGATAGGCAGGACCTGAACTCAAAATTCAAAGTGTGTGTTTGCCCTGCTGCCAGGGCCAGCACTGGCCTGAGTCGGGCCACGATCCCTGCCCAGCCCTAATGAGAGCGTTGGGCTCTGACAAGCTGCTGCTTCTCAGCCCGCTCGTCAGCGTGCTGGAATGAGAGTGTGACTTTAGCCTGCCTTGAGCAAACCCACCGAGTGACAATTCGCCCAGTGTATTGCCTCAGCAAAAGTTCCCCCAAAAAGGGGAAAACTTCACAACTATGGCTGTGTTAATTGTCTATAGCCACCAACTCCCAGCGATGATCGTGCACTGTTGGGAGGGATGAATGTGGTGCCCTGGTGCCTCCTGGTGCTGAAGCTGGAAACGGCATGCTGCTTCGCTGCCACAGTGGGGTGATTACTGCATTTATGATGGATAATTTCATTGTGTTTAATTAATTAAAACATGTAAATACGTATAAATGCAGAGGAAGCATTTAAAAATACTAATCATAACCGGCATGGTTGCAAATATGTTCCTCATCAGTGGGATATCTTCTTCATCTACTGTTGCTATTGTTTCCCAACTATGCATGCTACCATGATGCACGTAACACCCACATTTTCCAGGGCAGAAGGCCAGTACCTATGCCTTCACCATTTTTCTCCCTGTTTCTTACATAGGAAACAAATCTTTTTCATTTGCTTAGCTGTTTGGGTTTGGAGGTTTTTTGGCCTTGGTAGTAGTCAGGATTGTTGGTCTCTCTTTGCATGGAGAAATTAAATAATCTGGATTTATTTAAAGAAATGAGCATCTGAGGCATTCAGAGAAATCTACAGTTTCAACCTTACTTTCTCTCATCCACGCTCATCCTTACTGACAGATCAGTTGGCTCCAATCTCCCCAGCCCGTACAGAATGTTTTCACCGTACCCTCATTCCACATCAGCTTTTCACATTTGCCTTCTTCCCATGAACAGCCTCTCGCCTTCAGTAGCTTTGTCCGGCTTGCAGCTCACCAGAACTCTGGAGAAGCTGAAGAAACGCTCATTAGTGTCAGGACCAACGGGCAGGAGATGGAAGGACTTAATCTCTGGTGGCAGTTCCTACTGAGACTGGCTTACAGTTGTGATGAAACCTCAGCCTTTTTTTTTTTTTTTCAGTACCATAAATGTGAGTGATAAGGGTATCACATGCTTATGGAAAGCAACCAGGAAATTCTCTGGTTATATTATGTGCTCCATCTTCTGAAAGGGATCCATCTTGAAGAAGGCATTACTACAGAGCAGATGGTGCTGCATGCTTCCACAGCCTGACTCTAAAGCCGTTTGGTGGCACAGAGATCCCACGGCAGCTTTCTGCCATCCCTAGCTGCAGAACCCAAAGCCTTCCCACCTAGAAAAGAGACAGCAGAGACCCTTGCTGGACCTTCCTGTGCTGAAGTCTCCAAGCTGAAAGGGGTGTTTTAGAGGTTTGAAAACTCTAGTTTGGGAATAAAGGTCGAAGGAGAACTTCTACCCTTAACTCTGAAATGGCACGTCCCTGAAATCCAGGCAACAGAGGCTGCGCTGTGAATCTTCACTCTAGTCCCGTCCCATTACCTGCATGAGCAAGTCAGCAAGTCAGCACAGGTGGCTGCACACGTCTCCCAGCTCCTGAGAAGGGCTCAGCCTTGTACATAGGGGCTGAATGGCAATATGTATACATACAAACTTAAATGTTGCAACCAAAAACCTGTTACTTACAGGTATGCTGAGAAGAGAGATCTATTCTAAAAAGGAAAAATAAAGGCTTTGTGAAAAGAACATGTCAGCTTTATTCCCCATGGTTTGCAGCTACAGAGAGAAAGCACATGAACACTTAATTTTGAAGCCATGAGGATGAAAGGTTCTTTCAGCCCTACAAGCCAACACGAACACTAAGAGCCAATGCTTTAATGCCGGACTGAACCACTGCAGTGTGAATAAAGCCCTTCGCAATACCTGTGTGACGTCTCACCTCTCCAAAGAAGCTATACAGGTGAAAAAAGAATCAGAGGACAACCCTGCTCTCCCTCCATAGGGGACATCCCTGCCCCTCAGCTCTGCAGGACCAGCTGGAACAAAACCAGGAGAGCAATTAAAACAGGTTTCACACAAACACTTTTCGAATAAGGCTGCACTTGGAGTGCAATTCTTCAGCCTTTATACACTCAGCAACAAAAGTTTCAAACATATTCACAGGTTACAGCAGAAATTTCAAATCAGTCCCAGCCTTTAGTGAGCTGTGGTTTTTCTGTTACATGATCCAATTCTTGTTATCATGTTCTCTACTTTAGAAGGGAAAGTCGTCTCTTTTTTTAAGTTATTCACTGAGTCTTCGAAACCAAATATTTCAAGACTTGAAAAGCTTAATGACAACTTGAAAGTTAAATCACCTGTTTGCAATCTGTTTCCCAAAGTGGGAGAAAAATTACAAAAAACGTGAAAAGCCAATTAATTTTAAAAAGCATGTCAATGCTAATCTTCTGCAGTAGAGGAAAAAAAAAAAAAAAAATCACCTGTCAGCCTGCTCTTACCCAATTCAAGCCAAACCTTGGACAAACTCCAGCCTTGGCAAAGGCTGCATGAGAGGGGCTGTCAGTGATGGTCTCTAGCAGGGAAAGCAGCTGCCTGACTCCAGGCACGGACCTCTGCTCTCACCTCACTCTTGCTTGCATGTTTTCAAGCTATTACAGCTGTGCCACTATGTGCTTTCACAACCATTTTGTGATGATCTGGGTTGGGCTGGAAGCCTCAGAGCAGGCTGAAGCGTGGTACTCAGGCAGTGCTTCTCAACATAACCCTACTGCACACCAGCCAGGTAGGACTGGTGTTCCTGAAACCTCTGTCCTCTTTACAAACACAGTGAGACATGGTGATGGTGCTGCTCATCTTGTATGTAACAGCCAGATCCAGTGGTAGAAAAGTGCCTCTATAGGCTGCTCTGCCAGACTCCTCTGAGAAGTTGTGTCCCTGTGCATGACAGGATAAAACTCCCCTTACCAGTGACCCTACATATGAGAGGAGTAAGGATCTCATGCAGGAAGTCAGTAGTTAAGACCCTTGCCTTACCCAGGAGAAACATATGGAATGGAAAGAGAAATGTACCACCCCCTCTGAACAGTACAAGCTATTTGGAAATGCTGTATTAAACATGCAAGCTTCACGTTGCTAGAAATGTGCAATCTCTTGTAAAATATCCTATGCAAGAAGCTTTTTGCAGTTTGAATTTCACAAATGCCTACTAAATCCTAGCTCTCAGCAGCATGGTGAGATTCACTAGGAGCAAGAGCAACAATTGCTTTATGATGTCAAAGGTCTTTGCTCATCATCCCACCAAAGGACTGAGCTGCACTGAAGCCAAGAAGCAGCCTCCATCCTTCTCAGACAATGAGTCTCTACTAACCAAACACAGTCCACACTCACTTCTTCCTCAGATGAGTTTTCTTCAGTAGAACCAGGAGGTTCAGCTCTAATGATAAAATCAGTTTCTAAGTGAATTGAGACCATTGCTAGAGAGATTTCCACTGAAGAACAGCATGTTAGCTTAATGAATTTTCTGCACTAGCCATCCTGGATTGCTACTGTATCCAATTTTAAGGATGCTTAAAGAATAAGAGGGAAGCAGAGCATTTGTTAAAAAGACTGTCCTACAGGAGCTGTAGCAGACACTCCTTGTGCCCTGTGTCAGTTATGTTACAAGCAGCATTGGCTAAACTTTCTTACTATCAGGAAAGTGGCTCTCAGCAAGACTGGGATCTCATAGCCAGCACTCCTAAATTCACGATAATGATCTTAAAAGCACTAATGACTTCTGCACTGACTGTCTCTTATCCAAGCGAGCACCTCAAGTCACCTGAGCTCAGGATGCTCCTGGAATCATACCAGCAATCCAGCAGCAAAGCCTTCCCAGGGATAATGCACTGAGAGAATCTGTCCTCAGAATGGGATTTACAAAAACTTGATAAGAGATAAAACCAAACAAAAAACAACCAACCAAACAAAAAACCACACACACAAAAAAAAACCCAACCAAAAAAAACCCACCAAACCCCAAAACACCAAAAACTGAAGGAGAGTAAAAAAAGTCCTTTTCTTTTCAAAGGTTAAGGAAATACATTCAGGCTGCAGGGACACACATCCCCTGCTTGGATGAGCATCCCCTGGTGCTTTCTCACTGTACTCATAGCCAGTAACACTTTACCCAAGAACTAAAGCAGAGCCAAAACCACCCAGCAGTTACACCCATCACTGAAGCAATGCTCACACCCAGAAAACCACAAGTAACTACTAAGCCTACAGGGCAGGATGAAGATTTTCTTGAAAAAAAAGAGCAAATTTATCAAAATTATTGTGGGATATTTTTGTTGTTCTTAAAGTATTTGCAAAGCCAACTCAAATTTAGCAAGCAGACTTTTTGCGTAGAAACATTTTTTGGAGTAGATTCAAAAGACTGCATAAAGGCAAGTGAGTTTAAAACCAGGACAATGAGAAGTTGCATGGATCTTAGTTCCTTCATCCTGAGCTCCAAGCAGAGTTCAGCCTCAGGCTGATGTGATTTCAGTGGGTTTGGGCAGGCCCAGAAGCACACATTTTTAGGAAGCTCTGAGAACTTACCTTGTGAACGCATTAATAAGTCCAGAAGTCACAAACAGCCATATATAGCTAAACTTCGGAGTTGTCAAGCCAAAAGAATGCACATATTTAAATCCTTGGGGGCACATAGGAAAGTAAATAATGCCTGGTAGAAACATAAAAGTAAAAAGGAGGTAAGGACTCATTATACAAGAGAAACGTTAATGGTTGGAAACCACTAGTGTCTAACAGAGCCTTAAGCTAAAGAAAATTACCAGCTGGGATATCACTGGTTCTGCAGTCACGTATCAACTCTAAAGATCTGACTTTGATTTCTAGGGGGTGGCAACCACAACTCAGCAACTTTAGGACTTTAAATGCCAGTAACACTCTTTTGTCAAAGGAGGAAGTGTTAAGAGTGACTTTAACTTAGACCAAGCTCCTCGGGGAGGGTGCAGCCCCCCAGGACGAGCAGAGCTGGGCTCCTTGCCTCCAGAAGGTGAGCACTGGTGGAGGTCTGTGTCACCAGGAGCCACGGCAGGAGGCCAGCAGACTGGACCATATCAGAGGCGATGAGGGAGAGATTAACTGGATCATCCCTGAAACCCTGCAGCCTTGAGAGCCCAAGCCTGCCACAGTACCAAAGGCGGGACAGATAGTGTGACAGCAGCCAGACACAACCTGCCAGAGGGGACAGAAGCTCCAGCTGCTGACCCAACCTGGCGCCTAGGGAGGTTTGCTGTTCACTAGGCATTTGGAGCCAGGATGTCATGGGAAGACCCAGTGGTGGACGGGGTTGACAAGCTAAAGGCAGCAGGGGTGATCCAGGCAGGAGAGACCTTGAAAACAACAAAACAGGCAGGGGGGAACCTCTCTAGGCGCCCCTCTGAAGCGCCTGCACACTATACATGCAGCATGGGGAACACACAACAGGAATTAGAGGTCTGTGTTGCAGGCAGTTGCAGGGTCAATCTCATTGGGAATCACAAAGACAGGATGAGACAACTCACACCAGCAAAGTGCGGCTCGCATGGGCTCAGGCTCTCCGGGGAGGACGGGGCAGGCACGGGTCATCCTGGCTGTGAGGGAGCAGCAGGACAGCACAGAGCTCTGGCTGGGGGTGGACAGTGAGCCAGCTGAGAGCACCTGCATCAAGCAAACCATGTGGATGGCATTGCTGGGGGTGTCTGCTACAGCCCGAGTGACCAGGAAGAAAGACAACGGGAAGAAGCCTCATAGTTGCAGACCCTGCTCCCAGTGGAGGACTCAACCTGCCAGAGGGACAACACACGGGCACAAGCAGTCCAGGAGGTCTCTGGAGCAGTGGTAACTTCCTGACACAGGTATGGAGGAGCTGATGAGCGAGGATTGAGCATCTGTCATACAAGATAAAGTTGAGAGAGCTGGGGCTGTTCAGCCTTGAAAAGAAAACGCTCAGGGAGATCTTATCAATGCAGGTTGTGGAGTCTCCATTCTTGGAGATACTCAAAATCTGACAACACAGTCCTGAGCAATCTGCTCTAGTTGCCCCTGCTGTAAGCACTGGAGTCGAGGACTGAATGATCTCCAGAGATCAACCTCTGCAATTCCGTAAATTTTACAAGAAAGTGAATTTTGAAGACGCAGAAAAAGTTATGTCCTTTTTCATATCCTCACAGTTGAACCTACCTCTACCAGTACAGTATCAAACAACAAACATATCTGACAGTGGCAAGAGATGAACTAATAAAAAAAAATTACACCAGTGTAACACAAAATATTTGTGAAGATTTTAATTGGGACATTTACTGGAAAACTCAGATGAGGAAAATGTGGAACATTAATTACTTAGTAATTAATTCCACATTTTGCAAAGATAAGGAAAACATTAGGAAAAACACATAGATGTCATGACCAGGATCCATAACACAACTAACCTAACATATATCAGGAGCTGACATGAAGCATGAGTAGTCTTTATGGTTAACCTGAGCACGAGTAGACATTCTGAAGACACTTCTAAATTGACTTGATTTTGGCACCAGTAATAAAGGATGGCTTTGCTCCCCTCTCAAGCAGATCTACTGTAATGTCAAACAAATGGGTGAGATTTTAAGTCTAGCTTTTTTCCATAGGGCTCCAGATAGGCACTGAAGAGTGTCTTCTGCCCCTTCTACTTCCACACTTTGAAGAAAAGAGACTACCTTTTACTTTTCTTACCAGAAGAAGTAAAAGGAATTATTAGAAGATACTAAGACAACAGAAAATTATATACATGTAATCTAAGCCTTCAGATCTGCTGAAAAGATCTATTCATGGTACTACTTTCCTACCACCCAAATTGGATGCAAATCTCAAAATTCTACACCCATCTGTAAAGTCCTGCTCCTGCACAGCTGTACTTCAGGGACAATTACCTTCTACTACCATGCTGAAAGACACAAATTCATTTTTGTTGACTTGTAGTAATAAAGTTTTATTATAAGCTTAGGGTGTCCTCAGTGCGCACCCGATCCTTATAAATGTAGGCAATTTGGACAGGGGTATTCAACTCTTCCTAATACCACTCTATTTTGACACATGACAAGATCCAGTTATTATCAGGTCTATATTAAGTTAGCTACATAATAAGGAAATGCATATGAATTTGCATTTTTCTGAAGCATAACAATGCATTCCCTTCTCCAGGAGACAAACCAAACAGCCTCTGCCCTCAGCACTTAACACAAAATTAGTCAGTTGTGTCAAAAAATTCATGATCCAGACTATTTTTAAACCCCTGGATTTTTAATTCTGAATTATGTAAACATCTAAACCCACTACTTAATACATCTTAAGAATCCAAAGCATCTCTTATAAAGCTATATAAAATGAAAAATAAATATCTGCTACTGGGAGTTCATTCAAAATACTGACCTTAAATATCATTCATTCCTTTTCCAGAGTTCAAAGCACAAACATACATTTACTGTAAAACAACATACATGCTTTACCTAGGGATAGGTATCTTTAAGTAAGAGAAAGAATTATTTCACTTATGCATAAGATAGATTTATGATTTCAGACATGATTTTTACAATAAAATTCTTGCATGTGTAACTACTATTACAGAACAACTTTAAGACATCCTTTGATACATATTAACATAAATATCACCATCTAGTCCAATAAAATTGTACCAAACTGGCTTTAGTTTTAAACCTGTTCAGTGCTAACAGTCAAGAGCTGGGACTTGATGGTCAACTGACATTTAGAACATACAGATCAACAAAAAAAATGTTTATTATTGTTTTTATTATTCTCAGACAGTAAATTCTCCAAAATTCTTCAACAAACAAACCCATATGCTACGTTGCTGGTTCTATTTTGTCTTCCTTCTTTGGACCTTCCTCTCGGTTTTTGCCCTGCTGCATGGTATACACCGATGGGCCTATCCTTATGATCTTCCCGCTGCCCAAGCACTCATCACCCTTGTAGAACACTGCAAACTAGGAGATAAACACAGGGAGAGTCTTTTCAACAGCTGCAAACAACATGGTGAGCAACTGCAGGCTGTGCAAGACCTGCTGGAGAGTGGGTGTATTCATTTATATTTGTTCTAATTAAATCTTAAGGAAAAATAAAAAGCAAAGGATTTGTTGGCTCACATGAGAGTTGATAGAAATTCCATCAAACTTCTGCAAGATTGTCTCAAAACTCTTCAGTTACTGAGGTGGAATGAATTGGGCTGGAAAGTGTCCTTTCCCAAAGGGGACGGCATACGTATCATCATCTGTATCTTCACTAGACCTTCCTCAGACAACTGTGCCCAGGCTACAGTGGGACTTCTCAAAATAGGAATGGGATCAAGGACTACTGGAGCAGACCACATGGAAGGAAGCAACTGGGGCTCTCTGACATGCTCAGCATGTTCTTGCAGGAGAGGAAGAACAGAGACCTCTCTGTCTGGTCTCATTACCTTGCAGTAAAGAGACCAGTTATAGGCTCAGCAGCTCCTGGCAGTCAGGGGCTTCTCATGCCCATCATCAGCTCTGTCTGGAGCCTTCTCAGCTCAGCTCACTTCTCTTAAGTGTATGCCTCTCTCCATTACAAATAGTTCTCATACAATTTCTCTCCTAATACATTCCATGGGCCCTCAAGTTTTGGGAAGCAAGAGGGAGGGTAGAACAAATGCTGTGAGAGGGCATGCGGAAAATGTTTGAGAAGCACTGGTTTACAATGTGATGGAGTATCTTTGTATTAGCAGTGTTAAAAGGCATGACTACACAGTACCTCTTCTCAGTACTGTTCCAGGACAGTGAAATTCACTGGACACAGAAGCTCACTAAATGAAGTTGAACACTAAAACCATATTAAGCAGCCAATTACCAAACTAATGCCTTCTTAAACCCATTTCTTGAAGACAACAGATTCTATTTCTGCATATACAACCGATTACCAGAGAATTTCTCATGTTTCACTAAAACCTGTAAGCCAGTTTCTCAAATATAGGGATAACAGACCATTTAAAACTAGAAACAATCTCCTTCAAAGCAGCTGATGTCAAAATAGACCTAACTGCTCTCACATGCAAATAAACAAACTACTTTACTCCAACTAATAAAAATACTCCTCTGTTTTATTAGCCAGATAAGCAAAAACACAAAAAAGGAAAGAAGATGACTTCTAATCACTTACCTGCCCAGGTGTGATAGCTCTTGCTGGCTTCACTAACGTCACCCACACACTCCCATCTTGGTTTAGAGTCAGCACACACGGCACTAGAGCAGAAAATGGCCAAACACCTGCCAGTTAATCCTTACATTCACATTAAAACAACCCAACCTTCATCACTAAGTTAAAGAGATGTAAGTCAAGATACTTTTAAACAGAATTGTTTTATAAAGGCACTCCAGAAACCATAGAGCAGAAAGGCAAGCCAAAACATATCAACTATTTCTGCAAAACTACACAGAGCACTCTACCACAATTTCAAAACCCTGAGTAAAACAAAAAACAAAACAAGGTTTGATTACCCAGTGCCATCTGGTGCCGAAACCTGAAATGACATTCCATCATTTTATCTCTAACAAGCTCTGCAGGAGGTTCCTCTGCTATCCAGTGCACTCGGTTTGTCCGCAATAGGTCTCTGTACAGAGCAGGGTGATCTGTTGATGGTGCCTTAAAATACAACATTTACTTAATATGGTCTCTAGCAAAAGCATCAGCATAATTTGTAAAGCATGAAATATAGAAGCAGCAAGAAGCTATATTAAAATGAAATCACAATGAGTAAGAAAGCAAGCATTTATTAGCACATAATCAGTTTCCAGGTGGAAGTCTTTAATACAAAAAATAAGCTAAAGCAAGCCTGAATTATTTGTCTGTCTTCTACATCTCAGTCATGTCACCTCCTGTATTCTTGCGTATTTCTGCCTTGTTGAGGTAGGATACAGAGGGCAGTAGATATCCAAACTCAGCCTGAACAAGATGCTACCTCCCTCTTCTCCAATTTCTCAACTCAACACCTCCCCAGCAAAGGTGTTGCATACACACAACCTTACTGTAGGGCATAAAAAAAAAAATTTCTTAGTTGTCCTACCTGTTTCCTCTCAACTCTCATTTGATTATGATTCTTCCCCCCTCAGAAACATCAACAAGAACACCTCATTATAATCACATCAGTATCAAATAAGAGTAACAACTGCATGAACAGCAAGCAATATTAACAATGCTAGCAAGCTGCAGAACTCCCAGTCATCTCATATGACTAGTCATTAAGACACTAATTATTTGCAGTATTATATAGATTCTGTTTTCAAATTGAAACTGTATTACTGGCTACTACTTCTTTTACTAGAAATAGTAAACCAAGATAATATACACTTTATATACTGTGTCATAATAACTACAATAAAACCTCAGGTTTTAGCATAGAAAGTAAGAGCTCAGTAGATTGGCCAATTCTTTTCAGTATTTGGCCTTTGTTTGGAAAAGGTCTATGCCAAAATCTAAACCAATTTTCTACTCAAGAAAAGATGTTTTGGACAAGTTGTTTCTAATCTGCTGATGCTGTTGGTTCTTGTTTCCCCCAAGAGGAAAGCTAAGAATTCTACTCAGGTTAGAATCACATTCCTAGAGTAGGAGTCACAAAATGCTTGCACTAGTCATTTGCAATACCAGTGTTAATTAACTCACCACAAAGACATCTCCAGTGCTGACATCTTTGTCTACAACAAACCAAGCATCCTTCAGGCCTGCTAGTCTTGCCCTCTGGCCTATTGTGTAGAGGAACCAAGCTAAAGAAATACAAAAATGTAATGCTGCTAGCAACTTTCAATCTTTTACTTTCAGAAAAATATATTATAAGTCATTTCCCCAAAACTTTACCACTAAACAAAGACTAATAAACCCAGCTGTCTTGGAGAAGTGTGCCAATTACAAACTAAACTAACTCCTACTTGAAAGTTCTCATCTGTACCTGAAGCATGTGATTTCAAACTAATCAATTACACTATTCCTAGGGTTTATAAAAGACAAACATTTCTTTATACAGCCGCAATTTGTGGTTTTGCTACCAGTCAGTCTTACGAGTTTCCTTTACTTTTATGTACTAGTAGAAAATCCCACTTCCATAAATTACTTGGAAAGAGGAACTCAGTTCTGGCAGTTAGAACTGCAGAGAGCAAAGGAAGGACACATCGAAGGAAAGGAAAAGGTAAGCTGCCCATGTTTGGGGATGTCCTATTGTGCATCACTGAGGTGCACAGTGTATTTTTTCTGCAAAGTTTAAGTACTAAAGAATCTGGAGCTGAAGCACAGACATTTTGATCTAATTAAATGAACAATGGTCTCTCAGTATTAAATTAACAACCACTTAAATTAACAGAGTAACCCTAATAATTATCATTTACTTTCTTGCAACATGGAACAAATAATCATGAATAAGTTGTAGTTCAAGGCTCTACTATTGTATAAAGCAAGTTTTCCACGATTATTAGAGTTATCAAACTGGGCAAAATGTGTAGACTGGTTGGGAATTCCACAAAATTTGTCCCTCCTAATATAAGCAGTATTGTTCCATTTATCTAAACGCAGTTATTAAGGTGTATTAGCCCATTACCTTTGTGCGTTCCCATCACCTTCTTATCTTCAATGGAAACAAAGTTACCTGGTTGAGGTTCTAAATACTACCAAACAGGAAGAGATTGTTTAAGTCACAAGAATGCCCCCCAAAAACCCACAGTATATTTCAGGTTCTGTCAGTACATTCCCTTGAAGTTGGAAAACAAATTTTCAAGAAGCAAATGCTGCCCAAGGAGCTTTCTACTTCTTCCCTAAGGCTGCTTGAGAGAAGGAAGTAGGAAGGGCAGTCCCCATCAGCACTAATTCTGGGCTTTACTCCCCCCATCCTCACTTATGCCAGGGGACAGACAGATTTAGCCACGTGCCTCTTGCATCCCAAACATCTGTCAGAGCCTGGCAGGCACAGAAATGCAAGTTCACGCACTCCTTTTGCTACAGAATGTGACTGACTGACTGCTGGTGGAGGGGAACGATACTTCCTACAAGCCTGGTGTTAGCTTCTGGGTAGGCTTCGAACTGCAAGGGGAGATGGGACATTGCTGCTCAGTGATGGCCACAAGGCGTTGGGAGGTTTTTCTGTGGACAGTGTTATAAATGACTACTGAAAACCAGAGCAGAACATAAAGACTGTCATAGATTTAATGTTGCTCACCTCAAGAAGGAAATTTTCAAAGTTTCTTTCACCAATGAAACAGACTCCCATACTCTGAAAAGGAAACGTGGTATTGAATCCATAAAAGCAGAGAAAAACATTTGAAATAATGTCAATAATCCTTCCAAGATGGATCTTCCCCCCTCTATGTATTCCAAAGTATGCTAGACATGTCATAAAATAAACAGAACCACATCTGCTCCAACATAAACTAATTCTACACAGTATCAGCAAGAGCCATAAGCACAGCAAAGAAGCAAAATAGCAGGAAACAGAACACATGTTGAATAAATACCTACATTAACCTTGGTGACTACATTGTATGTATATTGAAAACAGAAGCCTCTTGCAGATTCAAGTACGAAACTAACACAAATGACACAATAATGGTATATCTATTGAGAAAACTTTCAATACCAAATAGGCTTTCCTTCTCCTTTCAGTTACTGCCTACATTCTTCAAATACCAATTTACAGTGGACAAATACAAAATTAAAAGCAATCAAGACAGCATCAACAATACAATTGCTGCTTGCATCACATTTTTTTAGAAATAACTCATGAAGTGTCAGTTCTCAGGGAAACAGAACTTTCTTTTTTTTAAAAAAAAAACCTAACTGCAGAAAAGCAGTATGATCTGATTTCTAGCAAGACATACTGAAAAACAATTATAGTAAGGAAGCCTTTAAAAGCTTCAATAAAGACCAAAGGCTTCTCACCTGCTGTGATAGAGAATGCATTCCTTAAGGCTTACATCATCCTAACTCACTCACATTCACCTTAGTTCTTTTGAGGTACAGCAGTAGACAAATTATGTGCAGGCTAAAATACACAACTAACTACATGCTCATAGAAGGACTTTCATGCAAGCAGCTGGCTATAAAACTGCTTTCCAACCTATTCTATTACAGTGCTCAGAAACAGATGAGTTGTCACAGACTAAAGTTCAGAACTTCAGAAAAGTCTGTTTCAGAAACAAACAAAAATAAAAAAGTGTAAGTGTTACCATGCCTCTTTTTTCTTTAGGACATGATGAAGGCCATGTTCCGCTGCTATCTTCTTCACAAAACTTTTTGTTAAATCCCCTAAAGGGAAAATGGTTTTCCTCAGAGCACCCTGCGAGATTTGGCTTAGGAAGAAGGTCTGGTCCTTAAAGAGGTCAGCCCCTTGAAGGAGTTTCACAGCTGTAAAGTGCAGAACACATAAAGCATCTCAGCATAACCCCCTTTAATAGTTCAACTTAATTTAGCATTTTGTTTGACAATCAACATTTTAGTTTTATTATTTCCAAATATGTATTAAAGACAGTATTTTTCAGGTTTTTCAGAATCTGACTGAAAATATGTGGTTATTTTCTCACCACTAAAACAATTTAGAAAGATTCTGATTTTGTACAACACAATCTTAGATAGTCTTACATTGCCTCACTATTATAATGCTGCATGTGTCACTGGCAAAAATATCAACAATATGAAAAGCAAAAACAACTTTTACATTTTATGTGAAAGAGAGAACAAAGACTTAAATATCTTGGAGTATACTGTCCTTCAAAAAGACATTGTTTTGCCCAGAAATAACACTGCTACAAATCAATGAGTTGAACAATCAGCAGTTATTCCCAATGCTTAGAGTTTGACTTTTTTCTTCAAAATTGATGAAGTCTCATAATTGCCCAGATGAAATAAAATTGGTATAGTTCTTCAGTCGTGTTCTGTCCACTCTCTTTAAGAGCTAACAGCTCTGCTGTTGTACTAACTCTGCTTATATGTTTGACTCGAACACTAACTACAGGCCAATAGTTCCATCACAACTTATGAAATCTTAGTAACAGGGCAGGGAGCCTGTTTAGAACATCACAAAATACTACAACTGTGAAACACAGTCTGTCACAAGTATAGACTGTTGGTACCACTGGGGTCATTTCAACTTTCCAGAAATAAAATTAAAACAAAGAAATCAATAAACCCCTTTAAGTCCAGAACAAACAAGTTAAAGCAGGGAAGCTGTAACACAAAAACATCACCATGGCAGCTTTGCATAGTGGTAGTTCGCAAATTTCTTTCCCTTGGGGTATAGCATGCTTCTCATTATACATCAGAGCTTCATCGGAGTTACTTTACTGCATTATGACCCACTGCAGAGTTATTTGAGAAATCTCTACATTGCCATCCAAGCTATGATAGTGCCATGCAGAGACATACCCAAAGCAGCATTCGTCAAACTGCTTCAAGGCTGTACCGATAACAAGGGCTGAGATCAACCTCTGATTATGTACAGCCACAGGCAGACTATTAAAGTGAAGAGCAAATCCTGCACTGCTGCCTACTAGCACCTTTGCTAACCCAAGAACTGTAGTCTTAAAAACGTCTGTGCATGCTGCACATGCACTTTTCAATTGCAATGTAGGCAGAAACTTGATCTACCTGGGAAAACCAGGCTTCTATAGGAGAACAAAAAATAAGGCAGAACAGTTGAATTACTGAATGAGAACCTGATTTTTTCCAGTAAAATAATATACAGTCCAATTACTGTATAAAAGTATGTTATTAAGTTTAATCTTTCAAAGTCTTAATTCTAGAATTCCACTTAAGCATATCCCCACAGTGAGTTCTATCTATTCTATATACTGAATAGCCAAATACATTCCCTAAAACAGAAGAAACATTTAAAAAGAAAATTTTATATAAGTCATGGAAATACTTGATAAAGATTTCTTGAAATAATTCTCCAGGGTACAGACAATAGACCTGTCTCCTTAATCCACATTACAGCTCCTTCAGAATGTTGATTACTACTGAAATGCTTATTCTTCCCTCTGCATCTGGATTAGAATTCTTAAAATAGAAAAGGTAATACTTGACAACCCAGGGTAATTTTCAGTAATGCAAGTCCCCTGTTTTGCACAATCAACCTGCTACAAAAGCTGGGGTTTAAATGGTGATCACTGTGTTGTAAGGTAAACTTCCCTGATTCTGTGACACCAAATATTTCTCTTCCATGTCTAGGATGAAATATGAAATGAAGAAACCACTTACTATTTCTAACTTCAAAACGGTTTCTGAAAAGCATTTGTGGTCTTTTAATATGTTTCTGCTGAAACACTTCCTCATCCTCTAGTGAGGTCCTAGCATAATGCCCAGTAGCAATTGCATCTGCCCCTATCAAGAAAACAAAACACAAAGGTACATACTTGAAATTCACAGTTTAAAATCGGATTAGATACAGCCAGTAAAAAAAGCAGAAAGCAATGAAGAAAATCTATATAGAAGACTTACACTGGCAATAATCGTACTCCTGCTATTTAAATAATGTAAACTATTCATCAGCATGCCAGCACTTGTGCTTCTGTACTTTAAGGACCACCTAAGAATGTAAAACTGAATGGTCAGGTCAATGTGTGTGCCTGAATTAAATCCGTTGTTATATATGAACAACCCAACCTAGTGGAAGATGTCCCTGCCCACAGCAGGGGGGTTGGACTAGATGACTTTTAAAGGTCCTTTCCAACCTGAACCATTCTATGATTCTATATGCAAAAGCAAACTTCAAACCACATACTTTGCAAATATTAAATACTGCCACAGAGATACGTGAATTAGGTATGCATATGAACTCATGATTTTCCCCACCTTTTCAAGAGTTTGTATCCTTTAACCATTTCCACGGCACACACTCTGTACTGACACACTTGAAAATGCCTTACCAAGGTTATCCATAGCATAATGAAGAAAGTAGTTGAATTTGATGTGCTTGTTACACACAATATCAGGATTAGGAGTCCTTCCCAATTCATACTCTTTTAAGAGGTCACTGTAAAATAAAGATTCAAATGTATATCAACATTATTAACCCTGCATAATACTATCCAAGACCGAACAATCTGTTCAAGCATGAGGACTTGAGACGCAGTCATACTAAGCATTTTAGATAAGAAATAAAATATCCATTAGATTTTAACTGCTAAAAACCAATAGTTTACTCCAAAGTGCACTGAGGACATTGTCAAATGATCACTCACAATCTAGTAACCATGTTTTATTAAATTAAAACTAATACTCCCTCAGGGGAGACATGGCTGCCCACTGTGCACATCCTACTCATCTCTTACAAAATACTTACTTTCAGAATTAAACAACTCTGTTTAATTTTTCAAAGTGACAGTGCTGTGGAGTACACACCAGAAGTTACCGTGTTCCAGCTGAATGCACAATACCTTAACCTGCAATAATGCCAGCATAAGTAGTCATGTGCCTTAATTTCATAGGGACCTTCTCCTATCTTTTTTTTCCTTCAAGAAATTCAAGCAGTTTTTCAAAGTCATGGTGCAGTTTTACACTGTCATGTCATTAAAGTGCTTTGCATTAGTTGCTTGAAAACACTAATACAGTAACAAATAAAATCAAATCAGCATACAGCAAGGCACTGATATCAAAAGGCCTGCTCACTGCATTATTCTGCATGTCATCAGTAGTTACTGAAGTCAAGAGGAACTGAGGGCACAGACTGGATATAAAGGAACCCCAGCATCCCTAGTATTTGGTTTTACTTTTCACCATCTGAAACAGAATCAATTGCTTCTTCTGTACTGTGTTGTACACCTCATTCATAACTAGAAAATCAGGCAACATACCTCTTATTTTGTCTAACTCCTTTTAAACAGTTCTGAATTCAAGAGTTTATACTAATAATTAAATCACCCTGAGCTGCCTCCCTCATGCTGGCTCAACACTGTACTCTTACGTAACACAATACTCCTTTGTAAATACTGCAAGAGTAAACTGGAAGCTTTATAAAAGACACAGCATAAAGCCACTTCAAATGAAGTACAGAACCAGAGAAAAGGCATCAAAGGACGACTACTGAATCTTTCATTGATGTAAAGATCTGGAACAGACTTTCCACAAACCATGGGAAAGACAAGATCCAGAATAGTTCTCTTGATAAAAGGTGTTTTTTGATAACTCTCTAAAGAGAGATCCAAAGGAGAAGTAAATTCAAGGTAAGTTATGACATTAAAGAAAAAAGGATTCTGAAACAAACCAAGACACTTGCAACTGATTGTTTGGGAACACTCTACTAATAAGTTATGAGAAGCAAAAGAAAAGCTGATCTTCTATGATCTTTGATTCACTGTCAATTACAGACACCCCACATCCTTCAAGAGTTTTGGTAACATTTATTCATTCTCTTACACCAGGAGGGAAAAATGGAGTGAACTTCCCCAGAACAGGTCTGTTCACCAACTGTATGAAAGTTTAGTGCTCAACATGATGTAATTTCAACATGATGTAGAAGTAGCATGACTAAGTTATTCCTGTTTCTTCTAAGACAAGGTAACAATAGCACTACTTAACGAGGGATGAAGAAGATCAGATAACAACTTTTACGTACTTATGTTGAGTGCATAAAAGATAAATTATGTTGTTATACCAATACTTCTCCTTCCGAGAAAACCTCTCAACTTTTTCCTACGTAGAACTTTCTTTCTTAAAGTGGAATAAATTCACAGAAAATCTGAATACCCTCTTTAGAGAACAGTTTCAAATCTGTTAGAAGTTTAAAGAAGCAAAGCTGGTTCATGATCACTTTGTGGTAAACTGGATTCAGTATATATTAATGTGAAATGTACTGTATAGATTACACACAAAGACAATAACAGTACCCCATTAAATACTTTTTTCTCAAGTCACAATAAGGTTTGGCTAGTATGTGGGAAGTAGAAGAAATGAGCCACAACAAAGCAACTGAAATACACTCATAATAAGCAGGGAGAAATCTGTTAGTTTTAAAAATAACAAACATTAAAATCAACATATAAATACTGATCTTAAGTATGAAGAAAAAATAATTCCTCTGATATTTAACAGGCTCCAGCACTTTCTCTTAGCACTGAAAATACTGCAATAAATTGCTATCGCCTGTTATCTATCCATCCTTACTTCTGACAGTAACATGGTACTACACCAATATAATGAAAGACCATCTATTTCAAACGTGTTTGTACCTGAATACTTCATTCCAGTACTCTTTTACGTAGGAAACCTGGTGAAAAGGAATATCAAGCTTCTGACAAACGCGGTAAGCATCTTCGCAGTCTCTGTCAATGGAGCAAGATCCTTCTTCATCCAGAGGGTCCCAGTTCTTCATAAAGACGCCGGTCACCTGGTAGCCTACAAAATAAAGGTGAGAATGACTTATAAAGGGAAATTCTTACAGACGGGACCCAAAACCTCTGTTTTTTGACTTGCTTGAGCAACTGCTTCCTTCAGAAAATGTGAGCAGTTCCGTACCCCGCAGTACAGTAGGACTGATTTTTTCTGCTATTGCTAACAGTCAACATAAAAGCAAGCTCTCCTGGCAACCTTACACGAAGAGATCTCCTAGCTCTGAGTCTCTCCTATCCCCTCCTTTACCGCTCACTCCTGCCGCCCCCGAGCCGCCCGGCTGCTCCACCCACCAGAGGAGGCGGGCGAGGGCGGGGAGGCACCGGCCGG